>NW_026000076.1:9679842-9702059 GCF_001458135.2 Marmota marmota marmota
TAGGATTCATCCCTGGGATGCAAGGATGGTTCAATATACGGAAATCAATAAATGTTATTCACCACATCAATAGACTTAAAGATAAGAACCATATAATCATCTCAATAGACACAGAAAAAGCATTCGACAAAGTACAGCATCCCTTTATGTTCAAAACTCTAGAAAAACTAGGGATAACAGGAACTTACCTCAACATTGTAAAAGCTATCTATGCTAAGCCTCAGGCTAGCATCATTCTGAATGGAGAAAAATTGAAGGCATTCCCTCTAAAATCTGGAACAAGACAGGGATGCCCTCTATCACCACTTCTATTCAATATAGTTCTCTAAACACTGGCCAGAGCAATTAGACAGATAAAAGAAATTAAAGGCATAAAAATAGGAAAAGAAGAACTTAAATTATCACTATTTGCAGAAGACATGATTCTATACCTAAAAGACCCAAAAGGGTCTACAAAAAAAAAACTACTAGAACTAATAAATGAATTCAGCAAAGTGGCAGGATATAAAATCAACACTCATAAATCAAAGGCATTTCTGTATATCAGCAACAAAACTTCTGAAACGGAAATGAGGAAAAACACTCCATTCACAATATCCTCAAAAAAAATAAAATACTTGGGAATCAACCTAACAAAAGAGGTGAGAGATTTATACAATGAAAACTACAGAACCCTAAAGAGAGAAGTAGCAGAAGATCTTAGAAGATGGAAAAATATACCATGTTCATGGATAGGCAGAACTAACATCATCATTAGACACCCTTCAATAAACTGAAAATAGTTCTTCCCAGAGAGGATTTAGAACAAGGAATTCTGGTGAAACCAATCATTTCTTTTATTTACTCAGAATGATAGTTTTTTAGGCCAAGTAAGAAGATACAATAGGAAGGGAATAATTTTGTTCTCATAAAATGTATCATTCTTCCAGTGGGTAATATTCAATAGGATATGTTGTATTAACACTAAATTTTAATGGTAACTGGGTGTGTGCTGATACATAGTAACACTGAGGATGATGATGACCAGTTGTTAATAGACACTGAACATTCACTTCCTATACCAGGTACAGTTTCAGGTCATTTTCTTGCAATACCAATTTAATTCTGGTATTAAATTGGTCATGGAAACTAAATGCTACTGTCTTACACATTTATGCAGTAAAGAAATTAAGAGCATGAGGATCTTATAAGTGGCTGAAGATCATACAGCCAGCCAGTGACAGAGCTGATAAGGCAGCCTTTAGAAGCTCAGGATTCTTTTCTTCTTTTGAAATCCTCCAGCTGTTTTCCATGATGGCTGCACCACTTCACATCCCCCACCTGTTCTACAAGGTTCCCTTTTCTCCACATCCTCAGTAACTTCTGTTCTCCTTTGGCTTATTAATAATAACCACCCTCACAGGTATGTTGTGATCTCATTGTGGTTTTTACTCGTATTTCACTAATATTAGTGATGTTGAGCACTTTTACAACTATATGTTTGACATTTGAATTTCTTCTTTTGAAAAATGTCTATTCAGATTCTTTCCCCACTTTTTAATGAAGTCATGTATTTAAAAAAATCTGTTGTGTTGTAGGAATATCTAAAATACTTTGTAATTAACCTCTTATCATATGAATAGTTTGCAAATATTTTCTCCCATTCCTTATATTGTACCTTTCATTTTGTTGATAGTTTCTGGGCTGTGAAGAAACTTTATATTGATGCATAGGCCCTTATTTATTTTTGCTTTTGTTTAAATGCACAAAATCATTGAGAAGGCAAATGTCAGTGGGTATTTCACCTAAGTTTTCTTCTAGGCATTTTACAGTTGTAGGTCTCATGTTAAATCTTTCATTCATATTAGTTCGTTTTCATATAAGGTATAAGACAGTGGTCCAATTCCATTCTTTCCTATCTCTTTATTCTGTTATACTGGAGTTTGTGTTGATTTTTATGCCAGTACCATGCAGTTGTGATTACTAAATAATACAATTATATATGTCATATATGTGACAGAATATTATTCAGTCTTTAAAAAAAAGCCCTACCAATGATAACAACATGGATTACCCTGAGAATATTGCACTAAAGGAAATGAGCCAGACACAGAAAGACAAATGCTCTATAGTTCACATTCAGTGGCACCATAACATACATCTATAGATGAGTAAGCCCTGCCCACCTGATGTACAAATGTGACTGTAGACAAAATAATCTGTTGTGTACCTGAATGTTACTAAGAGTAGACCTCGTCATTCTCATGAATATAGAAGAATGTAACTGTGATGTAATCAATATGAAAATTGGCTTGATTGTAGGAACCGTATATCAATGCAGACATATATTAAACATCATGTTGTACACCTGCAATGTGTACAATTTTTATTTGTTAATCTCAACAAAGATGAAAAGAAACTCAGAAGTCAGCCTAGAAAAGTTTCATTGTATAGGTTGGGAGATACCAGTCAAGGAAACTGTAGATGTGATCCTAGTTAAGAAACCCTAGATGAGATAGAGCAAAAGGATGTGTACATACCACAAACAAAGGACAGGATATGTTTCTAGACCTGCTCCTTCATCTGACCAGGGATGCAACCTGAGGTGGCAGGTGGGGAGCATTCATGAGAGAAGAGGCTGCAAAGGTAGGATAGAGCTGCTATACAAGGTTTTCATGTCTCAGCAAAGAGCATGAACTTCCGTTGTTACACAGAAGGAAAGAAATCTCTATGGGATCATAACTAAGAAGGATGCAAATTTTAAAGTCAGTTTTATGGTTTTATGGAATAATACCATCCTCATCTGAAGACCAGATCTTTGATACCTAAAGTGTTTTTGTTTGTTCTTGGTTCCCCAGGCAAAGGAGGTCCTCCAGAGCTTCCTACATCCACTGTCTGCCATAGAAAAATCTATTCTGCAGTCAGATAAAGCCCTCACTGATGGACAGAAGGCCATAAGAGGTATAGGGGAGATCATAGCTTTCAGAGGAAGGGAAGGTTCCTGCACAAAACTTGACTACTGGGCAAGAAAACCTTCCTGAAACCAGAAGCTTCTTCCTGCTATTGAGCACAGGCTCTGCTAAATCTGAGAGCAAGAAGGGAGTCCAGCAAATAGTTTTCCATCACATTTGCAAACATACTCTTGCTGTTGTGGCCATTGGGCAAATTGAGAGATTCCCCTCTTGCCTGTTCTGAAATCACCTTGGTGTGCTAACCTAGGAGGCTAGAATGCAAACCTGTTGTTTCTTCTCTCTTCTAAAATCTTTGTGCGGGCCAAAAAGGAGGCAGATGAGAAGGAACAGGAGCTACTAAGACAGCAGAGAAAGAGCAGCAGGAAAGGATGAAAGCCCAAGAGAGAAGCTTCCAGAAAAATATGGATCAGATTAAGGAGAAGATGGAGAGAGAAAGGGAGAACATTCTGAGAGAGCAGGAAAGGGTGCTGGAGCACAAGCTGAAGGCGAGTCTCTACAGGGCCTGGCAGGAACCTGTCAGACACTGCCTGTTTACTCAGAATGGGATGGGACAAAATGTTAGATACAGACAGCATTCCAAAGAGACACTCAGAAGGTAAATGTTTCACTGACACAGACTCCTCAAGTGCACCTGGATCCTAATGAAGCCTATAAATCTATGAGACTCCAGCACTTTGTATATTTGGAGGCTACAGATAATAGACTTTGGAGGGTACAGATAATAACCCCCAGGTGGTGGCTTACTCTTTGTTGAGATTATGTGCCCCAATTGAGGAGGATTCTGGCACAACCATCCAAGAGACCTGAAACAGATCCTTATGGTCTGTATGCATCAGATTTGGCCTCATATAAAATTAGGACAGTAAAAGATCAGAAATTGTTCCACTTGCTGGTTCATCTATATAAGTAGAGTAAAACAAACCTGTCTCATAACCAGGAGCTTGATGTCCAGTGTTCTGTACAAGGCCAGCATTTCCCATGACTTGTTAGAGGATCACATCCATGTCGCCTTGGTGGATGTGAGAATCAATCAGAATTCAACCTCATTCTCCCCAACACAGCATCCTTTGTGTTGGAATAAAATCCCTCTCCACCTCCAGTGAGTGTGAGGAAATCTCACAAGTGTGTAAGCCCTGGATACTCCCCCTCTTCAGGTCAAAGGTCTGGAAATACCAAAGAATATTCTAAGGAGTAGAGAAATGGACACACGTGTTAACTGCTGAACTTCTTAAATCCAGAACTCTGACAGTTAATAACCAGGGATTCTCAAAAGTGGACTCTTCCTATTTTATAGGTCCAAGAAGGACTGCTTATTGAGGGATTTAAAGAGAAGTCTGAGGCATTAACTAAAGAGATAAATCTAAGAGAAGAGATTGAAACATGTAAAAAGATGATACCCTTGATATTTTCACAGATTCTTGATATAGCTCCCACTGTTTTCCTTGTAATAGTCCCTGGGACTGGTAAAACTAGTTGGAGTAGGTGTCAGAACCCACTGACAATCTGTAATTCCTGGCACAGCAGAGATGCATAAAGAAAGACACATGCACATGCACACATCCAGTAGAGAATAAGCAGCACCTTTATTTCTTCCCTGCTTCTTTTATACAGCAAAAATGAAACACATCTTTCCGGCAGCTTAATCTTATCAAGCATGGATAGACGTTCTCAGAGTAACTTTGTTCATGGTCATAGTGCTCCATATTTCTTATTATCTGAGTTATAGTTAATTTCCAGGCAATCACATATCTATATCTATATAGGTTTTAAACTTGGCAGAACATTCTTTTCTCCCATCTCCTCAAGACTGCAACAAGGACACAGCTCAAAGAGTTCATAGTTTTCACAGAACCCCTTTGTTTTGCTAAGCACAGCAAAACTTAACTGTTTGTGTGCGTGAGCACACAGGTAGGGATGAAAATTATTAGTGCTATTAAGAGTAGCCAGAGGATTCATCATAAGAAATTATAAAATGAGGCGTCTTTTATTTTAATAGTATTTTACTATAGCTCCTTTTAAAGGAGATTGTGTCATATCAGCTTCATTTAAGAAAAAATTAAAAATAAAAAGTAGTTATCAAAGATATGAGTTTATCCCATGGTTTTTATTGAATTGAAGAAATAAGAAACAACTAAGACAATAGGAAATGATTTCTAGAAAAGGCTTAAGTAAAGCAAAAAGCTAAATAGCCATGTGAAGAAAATATTTGCAATTCATATCTAGTCATAAAGGTTTTTTAAGTCATGATGAGCTCTTGTGGAAAATGACCAACAACCACATTGTTTAAATAGAAAGAAATGCCGCAGTCTGGCTGGGCACAATTCAGGAGCCACTTGTCAAAAGAAATGAACTTTATTTTTAGAACACACACACACTGCACCACACAGCTCTTCAGGAAAACCCTCAGAGCCCAACTGCCACCACTGGCTTCCCACAAGCCTCTCAACCTCCCCCACTCCTCCTGTTCTTGAGGCAGATTGGCTGGGTTGTGTGGGCGGAGCCAAAAAAAGTCCCCCAATGAGCAGCTCTGTGGTCTGAAAGGGCGGGGAAACAACCCAATGAGCATCACCACAGAGGAGCCAATCAGTTGGCAGCTAGAAGTTTGCTGGGACCACTGTAAGCCAAACATCAGCTGGCAGCTGGAAGTTTGCTGGCAGCTGGGAGTTTGCTGGCAGCTGGAAGTTTGCTGGGGCCCTTTCGGCTGTGGCCCTCAAAAAAGAAACATGAAAAAAAAATTTCCTTTTTACTAAAACTAATGTGCAAAATGAAACTGTGAAGGACATAGTTTTGCCTTCTTAATGGATAGTGAAGAACAGTTTTAATAATATACATCAAAAATTAAAATATACATATCTCTGATCTAGCAATTCCATGTACAGGAAATTCACTTATGTGTCTTTTCACCCAAATGAAAATGATTTTTGTAGTGGTTTACTTATTTCAGTGTCATGATAATTACAAAAGACTGGAAGCAATTGAAAGTCCCTGTGTCAGGTACTGATAAGGGAAATAATAGGACATATTTTTAGAATAATACTCTATAATCTTTGTAAAAAGTTGGGGTGTTGTATGTAGGGGAACATCTCCAAGTTTTAGCATTAATGAAAGAAAAATGTAGAAAGTATGAATACTTAATTTATAAAATATTGAATATGCATATATGTTATAACCTACCTGTGGAAAATACAAAACACTAGTGTATAGTCACATTAGGAAGGCACCTGTATAGTTGAGGTGAAAGAAGAGAGCACGACTAACTTTACATCATATATTCTTCCATGCCTTTAACCCTTTGTATGGATTTTTTACATTCAAACAAATACAGGTATAATTGGCAAAACTGAAAATGAAATAATATGTGTTTGGGAAATTCCAAGGACAGGATGAAAGTGGGTTTAGTACTACTAGAAAGAGCAAAAGTCCGCTCAACTAGAAAAGACTGCTCCTAAGACCAAGGACCTAGAAAGCACAAGACATCCTGATTTTTTGGTTTTCATTATGACCTTTCAATAAGGCCTTAAACATCTATTTCCCAGAATATGCTTTTCAAATTAGGTTTAAGGAGAACTGGATCCAAGGGTTGCAACCATTGAATCCTTCTACCTAGCGTTACCCTGACCTTGATCCCCTTCCATCCTTACTCCAACCCTTTTCCTGTGGATTGCTTTCTCCATGATGGCTTCAGTCTTCAAACCACTCATACCCTCTGGAACCACAGCACCAACAGCTACAAAATTAGAACCCTCCATCTGTAAGTTCAGAAATTCTCTCTTTCCCAGGATCTCTACATACCTCCTAAAAGCTCTCTTGATAGAAGATCTCATGACTGCCGATCCTGATGCATGTGCCTGCCTCTGAGACAGGGAGTCCTGACCACCAGCCCTACTTCATCCGAGTGGAATAGTACCTGGTGGTAAAGGCCATGGGAAAAAGGACAAGAACAAACTCAGCACTTCCACTTTTCTCTGAACTCTTGTGGCTGAAGAAATTCTGCACAAATATTTGCTGTCTGTGACTGATGCAACTTCACAGACAGATAAGACTCTCATAGAAAAGGAAAAGGAGATCAAAGGTGAGCAGAGACCAAGAGACTATATACTCAAAAAAATCTCTTTAAAGTTTAAATATTTGGGTAAAACTATTACCATTAAACTAAGTAAAAATCACATAGGCTGTCTTGGCTCCTGAAACCATTTCTGAGAATATTGTATGCAGTCACTAGCATCATGGCTACCCCATCGAAAAATAGTCCTAGAACATTCCCTCTGTATATTACATGTAACATCATTGTAATGATAAAAACTTTACAAAAAGATCTTCTGAAGAACCAATCTGCAGCTTTGGGAGGTCCTGCTCTGTGAAACACTGGGGACAGCAATGGCTAAGTTGTACAGTGGACTCTGGCCTTGAAATGAGATGGGGCAGAATCCTCTCCAGAGTTGGGAGAAACACAGCAGGTTCTCACCCTGAGCAGGGCACAGTTGGCCTGAGCTTCCAGGCCTGCCATTCCTCATGCCTTCTTCATAGATGGGTATCAGGTGCTGTTCCTTCTCCTGGCCCATCCCACACTCTGGACCCCACAGACTTTATCATTTATACCAACCCTTGTGTCAGTTAACAAATGCTTGTTTATTGATTCATAGACCAATCTCTGAAATCACCACCTGTCCAGGTGATTCATCCAGATTAGGGAAATTCACATGCTTGTTAATCACCCCTGGTTATAAACTGGGATCAACATCCAAACACACAGCATCTGTTTATTGTAATTAGCTGAAGTAAATTGCATGAATAAATAACATCCCACATAAGTTCCAACCTGCTATTGTCATCAACTTTTGTCTCTAATTTGTGAGAAGGATAAAGCACCTTTTCTAGCTCCAGTGCCTGCCATAACCCAGGTTTCTCTCCCAGTATGAGGCCCAGTACAACACTTCATTCCAAGCAAACTTGTTTATCTAAACACCATAATGTACATGGTTATGCAAATAACTGATCTGTGCTCAATTGAACTCTTACATGTTAGTCTTGTACATAGTTAGTTTATATTAATCAAATAACAACTGGTCTAACAAGTTAGTGATCAGTTGAAGAGTCATACCTAATGTTTCAGAAGTTACCCAGAAATTGTGTCTTCAAATAAATCTTTTCCTTTTTAAGTGGAAAATTCTTCTTTTCTATGCATATTTCTATTATTAAAAAACACTTAGTTGAAAATAAACTCATAATACAGAAAAACTCAGTAAAACTCAGTAAAAAAATAAAAATAAAAAAACTCACTGACCCCTTCATTTAGCTTACAATTCTGTAAACTTAAGCATATATGTTCTTCTGAGGTTTTATTATAATGAATTTATAAGTAATTTTTCCAGATGAAAGCACACTAAATGGACCTAAAAGTAAGTTGTTCTTAACCAATATTTCCAAATTTATCTTTAGACAATAAATTTACTTTATCTGGAAACAATTTTAATGGATAGGTGAAAAATTCAGTTCCTTTACATATAAATATCACAAAAAGATTTAATTTTCCCTGAAATTATTTTTGGTTTGCTTGAGAGAAACATAAATTTTATTGGTCTGAAGGAAATGCAGCTGATTTCCTAGTATTACTCCCTTTTCAAAGTAGCTTGGCCCTAGTTTCACTTTCAATCTCACTTATAAGGAGAAATTAAAATTTCAATCTGTGTCTTAAAATGGACCCTAGAATTTATTTCAGGGAAAGTCTGGGAATAACTTTGTTGTTTATCATTTACAAAAACAGGAAACTGACAGGTTAAAAAAGTTAAAGAAGGTGAGAACAAATTGGCAACCCTTCTTTGTGATAGTCTATGAAAGAATCTTATTTTGAGTTTGGGTGTTAAATCATCCAATGATTCAAAAATGACTCCAAATACCATGAGATGACTGAGACATAGGACAAGCAATGGTTCTGACTTCAAAACAAACATTAGGTTTGTCAGTTCATATATTTACATGAGTAGACTCACACAGTCTCTGTTCTAATGTGTCTAGTTACTCTGCTCAACATTTTTTATTGATTGTTTTAAAAAATACATGACAGTGGAATGCATCACAATTCTTATTACACATATACAGCACAATTTTTCATAGCTCTGGTTGTATATAAAGTATGTTGACACCACTTTGTGTCTTCATACATGTACTTTGGATAATGATGTCTATCACATTCCACCATCCTTGCTAATCCCCTGCCCCCTCCTTTACCCTCCCACCCCTCTGCCCTATCTAGAATTCATTTATTCTGCTCAACATTTTGATTGTGCTGTTTATACCTTTTGTTTGGTGGAACTACAGATTGGAAATTTTCATTACTACAAATCTTTACATTTAACAAATATACAATGATTTGTTTCCCTGCAATGGTAGATGAACACTTACAATGCTTTCACTTTGGAGCTCTTATAAATATTCCTGCTATTATTATTTTCAGTGAGTTTTATATGTGCACATGAAAACATATCTGTCAGATGTACAATAAGGTATCAAGTGGCCACTCAAAGGGCCCATTTATTCAACTTATGATATAATTTAAAACATTAAGTTGTCCAATGTATACTTTAACTCAAAATTACAACACTTTCTAAAACAGAAATAGCTTTCAGGGAGGGATAATAATTTGTGTATTTGTAATGATTTTACCTCTTTATATTGAATCTATTAGTTTGGAAATGATGTGCAATGGAAACTAGCAAAATAATGACTGGAATAATCTTTACTATAACTAAAATTTGTGATTAAACCGTTTCTGTAAGTATCTAGAGAAGCAGGAGCTGGAGTACAGAGGACAAGATGAAGAGAACAGAGAGAAAGAATAATGGGATGGAAGAAAGAATGTACATTCTGCCAAATTTCTATAAATTATGAGAAAAGTTCTTTTAATAACTGGAATCCAGGCTATTATGGGCCTAACCCTTAGAGAGCTATTGGGTGTTTCTCTCTCTCTCCTCTCTCTCTCTCTCTCTCTCTCTCTCTCTCTCTCTTTCTCTCCACTAATGCTGGTCTGAATGCTTTGGAAGAATAATAATAAGTAGGAAAAATGTAAATGAGTAACTTTTATCAAATAGTCTTATTGATCTGTTACTAAAGTCAACATTTAAAAACTTCATAATCTGCAATTGATCATCTCCGACAAATTTTGAAAACATATATGAGGAGCACTTTTTGCAGTAAAGGTTAATAATAATCTACTGAAGTATTTCACTACCACAAATCAGATATCACAGACCACAGGGGGAGACTAAAGTATCTCTTTTTAAACTTTGTGAGTAGGATCTTGGAACCAAGAGAGAAGATGTTCTTCCCGGTTATTCTCACTGAATCTGTTACTCATGGAATGAGAAATGACCCAGACTTGAGGACTATACTCACAGGTAGTGTCTGTCACCATCACTGATGTGAAATAAATAAAGGATGATCTTTTAATGGGGTCAGAGGTACAGAGACACAACCAGCTGAGAAATTAATGTTTAAACCCACATTTGCAACTAGAACTTGATATTCTGTAAACTCTCCTAAGAATAATTTCTACTCTCCCCTTCCTACTTACACAACCAGGTCTATCTATCCTCAGATTGTATGTAACCTCCAAGAGCTACTTTTCTAATTATTCAATCTTCCTTGCTCACAACCTTTTCCCCAGGGAGGCAGGAGGTCATATCAGGTTATATATATGTCCTACCATATAGAAACAGACATAATTATGTATGCATTAAAGGAGAAAAAAACACTGAATGTATGGAGCTATTCTGTGGAAAGTTTTCTAAGTCAACAGACATGTAAAATTTTAAAGTGAGAAACTTTTCATCATCTTGGCTCACTTGTTTAATTATTTTATTTAAAAAAATCATTACTTATCAAATCATTACTGAACAAACAAAAAAAATTGAAAATCATGGAAACATCTTTTCTAACTATTGTATTACCCAAACAATGACTTTAAGTAATAAGCACTTGAAATATTATTGTCTCTAAGTTATCTTATATGCCAAGGGTCTTTAAGTCAATGGTAAAAGGTACAGAAAAAATGGTCATATTTCTGACTTGGGAGGATCTATGGAAGAAAATCTACATGGAATTGCTGAAGCCTGAGTACTGGCAAATGTGTCCTTTCCATCTCCTTTCCCTCATGCACTTTCTTCAACCCACTGGTGCTGGCCTGTCTGCTCTAACAAATTTTGAAAAACAAGGATTGCTGTGACTTTGATTTTAGTGTCCTACTCAGGTTCACTGAGTCAGTGACTGAAAGTCTAGTGTGAGTAACATTACAAGAAGAGCTTTATGTCTCCACTGATTTTATCAAGCAGAGACCCAATACCAGTCTGTCTCTTACCTTTGGTCTTACACGTAAAACTTAAAAAAAGAAAAAGATATAAACAAAAGACACAAAAAACTATCTTCATACAGTAATTTCCTGTGATTTTTCTATTCTTCACAAAAGCAGTTAAATCTATCTGTAATACACACTGAAATATGGGGAAGGTATACATTGGGTCATATTCAACACTGTATCTCCAAAAACAAAAGAAATAAAGGAGAAAAGTAACAGAAATTATGTGATTTGTATACCCAAACATGCCCCAAATGATAATTAATTAAAAATTCATTTTTGATACATGTAATTTATATTGATATCTATAATGTATTATGTTAATTATTATTTTAATTGTACATATTTTGGTGTACACTGAGGTCTTTAGGTACATGTATACAATGTGTGATCATCAAATTAAGGTACTTAGCATAGAAAAGCATTATTATAGATACAACAAACAGGTTTCATTTGTCAATGCACTCCCCAATGTCGACATTCAGAAGTTTTCTAGTTTTCCTTTGGATTGCCATCAAGTAGGGATTTCTCCCTTGTCAACAGACACAACCACACTTATTGGTAATCAATAAGGGATTGCTCCATCCTCCTTCAGTTGTTTTTTATTGACATTTCCTACAACATTCTAGAAATTGCCAAGGCAAAGAAAAGCAGGAATGAGAATCTAGTCATCTGCCCAGACTAAATTGTTGGGGGAAGCTGCAACTCTTTGATTTTACTACAATAGTATTGCATGATGACATACAATATAAGTGAATAGATTATAAGAACCCTTACCTCCTACCTGATCTTTAACTCAATGGCTACAGAAGGCAAGCTTCAGGTTCTGGGTTAGATTCAAGTGGAAACTTGTGTCCTTTTCATTTGTCCTCAATTTAAAAGAACTAAATGAGTTTATATTCCCCCTCTGGAGTGCAAGTTGAACATAACATAATGGGCTGATATGAATATGAAATGTCTTAGATATTCTGTCCCTTGCACAGTTTGTTGGCAAACTAAGTCTCATATGGTCAACCTCATTATTCCAGTGGCAAAATATATTATTTTATGAGGTCAAGGAAAAAGCTGAATATTCAAATCATTTCTGTGAAGAATTTGACCTGCTCAGCAATGGGTTAATGATATGTGAATGCAGCTAATAACTAATCATTGCCTGTTGTGGCATCAGGAATTCTATTAATTGATTAATTTGGGTGGAGCCTTGCTTATGTCAGATGCATATAACATCTTGAAGGCCAAGGTACTCACCATTGTTTCTCTGGTCTTTTTTTGGATGGTGACTAAAATATTAGAAGGCTCAGAGGGCTAACCATGCTTGATTTGCCATCAGGTTACCTATCAAATAAGATTGAGGTAGAGGATAATGGGATCATTGAGAACACATAGTATTTGGACAGAGCACCCAATAACCACATTCTCATTCTAATGACATTCAAGATTATTTATATCACACTAATTACCTGGTGACGGGGCACAAGGACTGAACTGAGAGCAGCTTGTTACCTTTGGAAGAAAAGAAGTCTCATTCCTTAAGATTTCCAGGCTCTCCTTCAACAGCTTGGCTGCCCTAGAAATTATCACTTCGTCTAAAAATTCTCACCATTGTAATTATGACAGCTTAGGCTACAGGAGCAGAATGGCAGCTGACAGCAGATGAGTGTTTTGAAGAAATGGGAACACTAAAAAAGAGAAAAAGGGGAAAATAGACTGGCCTGGAGGAGTCACCCTCACTCCCTAATGAGAGCAGGCTCATGTCAGGCCACCAGTGTAGTTTCTCTTTCCCTCAAAGCCTACTGAAAACAGGAAAAAAGAGGAGAGTGTGGGGTCCAGCTGGCAGACATGGGAGCC
Organism: Marmota marmota marmota; assembly: GCF_001458135.2. Classification (NCBI taxonomy): domain Eukaryota; kingdom Metazoa; phylum Chordata; class Mammalia; order Rodentia; family Sciuridae; genus Marmota; species Marmota marmota. The sequence goes on from NW_026000076.1 coordinate 9,692,992, forward strand.
ACTTGCTGTTACAGGGACACACCCTGGTGCCAGCTGTGGAAGTGCTGCTCTCTGCTGCTCCATCTGGGAGGTCACTGCTTCACCACAGGTAAGTAGAAGAGGGAGGGAGGCTGGAGGTGAGCACTTCACTCTGATAATTAGTAGAGGGAGGAAGGCAGGAGGTGAGCACTGTTGATGTAGGCAGCTGTCCAGATCCCAGAGGCTTAGGGATCCAGCAGCACTGGATAAAATTCCCTGATTCTGCTCTGGTGTTAGTCCTTGCCAAGCACCAGGGACAGACACGTAGATGCTGAGGTCTTGGGTGGATCCTGCTTTCTGCTGTGACATAGGAGCTACGAACAAATTCTCTTTGTCCACCTCTGTATCAGAGTCTGTCAATTTTGATTTTGTGAGATCTTTGGCCTCCAGAAATGAAAAAAAAAATCTGTCATTCCAAAACAATTTATTTCTCTTTTCAGTGGTACTGGGGAGGGCTTGGAGTGAGCATTTTCCAACAATGAAATCTGTTATCGAGTCACAGCTTTAAAAGTTCTTCCACTTAAAATGCACAATCCTTGACAGGTGGTGCAAGTGTGTAAAGGGGAGCCTCTGAGGGTGGCCTGGAGACAGTGTACATTGTCCACATGCAGACCACTCAGTGCGCATCAGGCCCCACCCACTGACTCTCCTGAAGTACATCTTCCTGACCCCAGAAGGATGAGGGGCTTTCCCATCAGGCTCTGTGCAAGTCAGTGAACCCATTTCCTAGAAGACTCAGAATGCCCAGGAGTGGGGTGGTACCCTGGGGAGTGCAGTGACCCCATCACTGATGTGGTATTGTGCCAACATCTGATTTAATGGTAGCCTCTTTGGCAGGGAAAGTTGTGCTGATCTGTGAGAAATAACAGAGCAACTTCAGATTCTGATCCTGGAGGTTGCCAACTTCCCCACAACCCTGCGCCTCATCTCACAGACTCCATTTCCTGCTTCTTCAGAAAAAGTGTGAAACCTCAAAGCTCAATGCAGGAAGTAATGCTTGTAGTTTCAATTTCAGTTCTATTTATTTTCACCTGCTTTTTGACTGTCTGTAATATCCTGTTTGCTTTTCAGCTCCTAAGAAGAACAGTTAGTTTTCTGAGGAGCCAGCTGAGGAGGAAACACAAGCAGTGAATAAAGGCAACTGAGAACTGTGCAGAGCCCCTGCCAGGTGAGTTTGCTGCAGACCTGCCACCCATGAACTTGTCCCTCAACTAAAAACAACTGCAAATTCCATTCTGGGGTTGCATTGGAATGTGCAGGAAGACCATGGGAGGCCACTGGGAAGAGTCCTCTGGCATTTGACAAGGGCTGTGTACCCCTCCCACCCCCCAGCTCAGCTGCTATCTCTGCAGAGGCAGCAGGGAGGTGAAGTGTGCTCCCTCCTCCTGTTCTCAGTGGTCTCCTGACTTATTCCTATACCTGCCCTCAACACAGTCATGAGAACCTGCATTTTCTCTCATTTTCCTGGAGGCCTTACCTTATTCCCTGCTTATGTTCTTCTGAGGACTTCTCATGATCAGATAAAGGTTGATTATTTTGTTCAGTATCTGTTTCCCCACAGGAACAGAGATCCTTGAGACAGCAATTTGCATTCACTTAGTAAGTTCCTTGATAATGGATCTCTAGAACAGTATCCAGCATGTGGCAAGTACTCAAAAAATATTACTTGACTTAATGAGAGAAAAAATTCTTTTGTAATGCTTAATAATATTTCTAACCACAGTTCACCTCTACCATTTCTCATTCTGCCTCCACTTGCCCCAAAATGTTAATATTTTCAGGGCTCTGACATCAGTGCTTTGCTTTCCTCAATCTCTTCTGAAAAAATTCAAGCAATGCTTCTAGTACTCTCTCCACATTTTTAAAATTGATGCATTATAGATGTACATAATGATAGTATTTATTGTTAAATATTTGTACATGCACACAATATAATAATATATTTGGGTCAATTTAACTCCGGAGCACTCTTCTTGACCTACTCAGTTTGACTTATTTTGCGTAACATAATGGTCTCATGTTCTATTCATTTTTCTGCAAATGACATTCATTTTTATGGCTAAATACACCTCCATTTTGCACATTTATCACACTCCCTTTATCCATTCATTTGTTGATAGATATCCAGGCTAGTTCCCTAGTTTGACTATTGTGAACTGTGCGGCTATCAATATGGTTATGGGTGTATCATTATAGCATGTTAACTTTAATTCTTCGGGGTAAATATTGAGAAGTGGTATAGCTGGCTCATAGAGTGGTTCCACATCTAGTCTTTTGAGGAAACTCAATACTGATTTACAAAGTGATTGTACTAATTTACAATCCCACCAACAGTGTAAAGGTGTTCCTTGCTTTCCCCACTCTCTTCAGTCTTTATTAGCATTTGTGTTCTTGATTTCTGACTGGTACGAGAATAAATTTCAGTGTAGCTTTGATTTTCATTTCCATAATTGAAAATCTTGTTGACCATGTTCTCATGTATTTGTTGGCCATTTGTATTTCTTCTTTTTAGAAGTGTCTATGTGGTTCATTTAGCCATGTATCAATTGTTTTTTAGTTTATATATTCTGGATGTTAATCTTCTGTTGGAAGATTAGCGAGGAAAGATTTTTTTCCTATTCTGTAGGTTCTTTCTTCACATTCTTAATTATTTCCTTTTATGATCAGAAGATTTTAAATTTGTTGTCATCCCATTAATTAACTCTTGGCCTTGTTTCCTGAGCTTTAGGGGGATCTATTGAGGAAATCATTGCTTATGCCTGTATGCTGATGTTTGACCCTATGTTTTCTTATAGGCGTTACATCGGTTTTGATCCAGTTCTTAGGTCTTTGATGCATTTTCAGTTGATGTTTGTGCAAGGTGAGAGGTAAGAGTTTCATTTCATTCTTCTACATATGGATAATCAGTTATCCCGGCACCATTTGTCAAAAAGGCTGTGTGTCCAGTTTAGTTTTTTGGCATCGACATTTGTCAAGGATCAGATGACTGTATCAGTGGATGTTTCTTTCTGTGACTTCTGACCTGTACCATTGCTCTATGTACCTGCTTTTATGCCAGTAACATGCAGTTTTGTTACTATAGCTCTGTAGCATAATTTAAAGTTACATATTGTGATGCTTCCAGCATTGCTTTTTTAAAAAAAATTTGCTTACAACTGTTTTGAGTATTCTGGATTTTTTATTCTTCTAAATGAATTTTTGGACAGTTTTTCTAGTTCTCTGAGGAATAACATTGGTATTTTAATGGGGATTGCATTGAATGTATGTAGTATGGCCATTTTCACAATGTTCTTAAAATTAATTAATTCTGATTATTATAATTAGAATTATTATAATTAATATTAAGTCTGCTGATCCATGAACATGGGAGGCCTTTATACCTTCTGGGGTTTTCTTCAATCTCTTTCTTCAGTGTTCTATAGTTTTTTGTAGAGGTCTTTTAATCCTTGGTTAGATTTACTCCAAAGCAATTTTTTGTCTTAGGTTCTTGTGAATGGAATTGTTGTCCTGATTTCTTCTTCAGCCAATTTATTATTGTGTATAGGAAATCTATTGATTTCTGTACATTGATTTTGTAACCTGATACTTTACCAATATGTTTATTAGCTCTAGCAGTCTTTTGGTGGAATATTTTAGATCTTCTCGATATAAGATCATACTGTCTGCAAATAGTAATAATTTGACTTATTTTTTTCCCTGTTTTTATCCCTGGTACTTCTTTCACTTGGTAGGCAACACTTTTTGAGTCCTTCATGGAAATGTTGATGATGTACATAGGTCATCTATACGAGGACTTGACATGCTACATAATGTTTTTACTTTTAATAACATACAAAATGTAGAAATTAATGTTAAATATTCCACAGGCAGAGAACTGACATGAATGTGGCTTGAATAGCCATAAGAAAGACTTCAAGATCTTGTGATTCACTGAGTGGCTTTTCTGAGTTACAGGGGACCATGGCATCTGAATCTCCTATGAAGATCCCCATTTGTTTAGTGGAAAACTGGAATGAGCAGCTGACAGTGAATTCAGAAGCCTTGAGGATTCTTGAAAATATATGTCAGCCTGTGGTGGTGGTGGCCATTGTAGGGACATATCGTACGGGGAAATCCTGCCTCATGAATCATCTTGCAGGACAGAACCATGGTGAGTGTGGTACTGGGGCAAGGACAGTTGCTTGGAACCACAAATAGGGCAAGCTGATCTCACTTTCTCTAGGGTCATCTTAAGGAAGAGGCTAATCCCTCCCACTAAAGAAAATGTTTAATACCAGCATACTCATCACCTCTCACCTATCCAAAATTATCTCATCCTTTATCCATTAATAAAGAGATCTCCAACTTTATGAAAATATTTGCTTCACTGTTGTTCCTGATCCCATCCACTATCAGCTGCTCAGGAGCTGAGCTCTAGCAATTACTCCCCTCTTTTTTTCTTGCATCCTTTTGTCCAAGCTACATGGCCTGCAAATATACTTAACTTTGTCCTTTTAAGAAAAAATAGATGGGCAGAAGGATGCACAGTAAGATCCCTCTATATCCAATATTCAAATTGAACTACCAGTCAATTTTCTTTCTATTTCATAGCAAATCTTTGACAAATTAGCATACCTTTCTCTTTGCTCAGTCTTTTGTAACATGCAAATTATAACAGTGTACATAAAGCCCATGTATGCAACATAGTTAATAAATATAAAGTGAACAATTATATAATCACTATGCACATCAGGAAACGAAACATTATCAACATTCAAAAGCCCAAATCATATCCTCTCACACTCTCAACAAAGCTCATCCATAATTTGATTTTCAGGACACACTCTACTCTTGCTTCTAAGTAATGGTTCTTTAGTCTGTTATGCAGTCTACAAAATATCTTTGTTCAGCCTTCTTTTAACTTTTATACAAAAGAGACTGTGGTGTATATATTCTTGTGTGTCTTACTTCTTTTGCTCAACAAGAAATTTATGAGCATCCTCTGTTTGTCACACATATCTGTAATTTATTTGTTTTCAGTACTTTAGAGTATGCTTGTACCAGTTTATTTATCCATTAGTTGTTGATGAGCAGTGGTGTTATTTCTAGGTTTTACCTTTAATGAATATGGTAGTTATGAATATTCTTATATTTATATCCTGGTGACAATGTACAAAAACTTCTCCTGTGCCATATATCCAGAAGTGGAATTTCTGGATCTCAGTTTCCATATACGTCTTCAGCCTTTCTGGGTCATATTAAACAGCTTTCCAAACTTTGTTTCATTTACATTCTCTTCATGAGATTTCCATACATCCTAAAAATAATTGGTAACATAAGACAAAATGTTAACTCTTACTGATCTATGAACTGGATAGTTGTATGTTATCTATCTCACTATAAATACAGGTAAACACCTGGACATTTATATTTCCTATTTTGTGAACTTTTTCACAAAAGTCAGTCTACTAATCTCTAGGTCTCTCTCTCTCCCCCCTCCACCCATGCCCCGCACCCCGCCTCTTCCCCTCGCTTCTTCTGAATCTTTTGTGCCCTTCTTCCATTTTCCCTCTCTGCTTTTCTCTCCTCTTCTCTTTTGACCATTTTTCCATTGTCACCTAAACAAAGCATTTTTGTCTTTGTCACTCTTTTAATGGAATAATTATCATCAATCAAGGGAAGACACTTTTTTTCTTGCCTAGAACAAACAAATTCATAAGTCACATTTCAAGGGATGAAAGGGTTGAGACCCTAAGAGACAGATAATAGAGAGGAAGTTTCAGCAGCATTGTTCTTGTTTTCTACTCAAGATAACATCAAGCAACAATGAGATCATTCCCAATGCTCTGCTAAGGGAATTTATGGTTCCAAAGTACTTTAAACATCTCAACTGGGACTCTCCAGCCCTCCACATTATAGTGTCATAGTAATAACAGAAAGAAACTGATTCACTTCCAGTCAAAACCAGGTCACTATTTCTTTCTCTCTGTAAGTGGCTCATTTTCCTTTTATTATACCTTGGATTCTTGACAGTGTTGATTTCTCACCACACTTTGTCCTCTCTAAAGATGAGAGTACTCATAGTTGGGCTTACTCCCATCAGTCAGAAATCAGATGCTACCAACATATAAAAAATTGTAGATTTCCTACCTCTTTATGGGAATCTCAGAGGCTATGGAAATGGGACAGCCCAGGTCATGCAGAAACAATCCTCTAGGAATTTTGTCATTTCCATTCTATTCCCAGTTGAAGGAAGGAAGCATTACTGTATGCAGGTGGTCAAAGTCTTGGACTGCTGGACAGGTCGTATCAGCCACTGGTTCCAGGACTAGTCTTCAAATCCTTTCTCCTATGGGATTAACTCTTTGTAAAGAAGGTCAACAGGTATCACAGGTCTTTCCTGCTTTTTCTTCATTTATGTCCTCCTGATGGGGCAATGAAGCACAGTTCATTATTTGGCTGAAGAGAAGAAAGCAAAAAACCCAATAAGGAGAAAGGGGAAAAAGAAACCTGAAAGAAGCTCATATATCAGTACAGGTCCTTGAAGGGTACAGCTGACCAAATTATTATCTTTCCATCACTATAAGAAATACCAGAGATAATTAAACTGGTGGAGATAAAATGTTGACTCACAGTTGTGGAGGTTTCATGATTAATTTGCCCCGATGTTTTGGGCCTCTGGTGAGAGAGCATATCATGGCAAACAGCTACTGGAAAATCAAAAGTTTGCTCAACTCATGGTAAACCAAAGAGCGGGGAAATAAAAGAGAATAAAAAAAGGAGGAATACCAGGATCCCACAATCCCCTTCAAGGGCACTTTTCCCACACCCAGTAATGTGAAGTCCTCCCACTAGGCCCTGCCTATTAAGGGTTCCTCCCAATAGTGTCAAACTGGGGGCCAAGACTTAAACACTTGGGTCTTTGGAGGAGGCATTCTAGATCCAAACTATAGCACCCATTCACAGGGTAATTGAGCATTGAATGAAGGAATTATTTCTTAGGTCAGAGTATGGATAAAGGAATCCAGCCAGATGTGATAAAGCAGTAGCCACTCACCTCTGGTACACTGATGAGGTGAGTTTAGAGTGGATGCCATGATGTGGCAAAGAGAAGAACTATTGGATGGACCTACGGAAAGAAACAGTGACCTAAGGTAGAGGAACAAGCCCCTGGGACACTGTGGCCCAGCACGATGGAAGCTGGAGGAACACATGTCTGCCTTCTGGTCTCCCACTGGTGTTTCCAACTGGTTGAACTCAGTCTGCAGCCAGAGGACACTGCAGCTCTTCCTGGTCAGATAAAAATACATAGGATGACAGCACAGGATGATAGATTTTACACTAATTATTAAGGTGAAATAATTTGAGCACTTGAAAGAATAATGTAAATTTGAGGCATGAAGGGGTTTTTTGAGAAAGATAGACAACACGTGGATTATTTATCTTTGTGAAATACTAGCAAACACTACTTGCTCAACACTGTACATTCCTACAGATTTAACCCCTGTAACCCCTGGCAGCTTTTCCTCTCAGCTGTCACTCTATATTGTCTTCTCCTCTTCCCTCACAGGCTTCCCTTTGGGCTCCACAGTGAAGGCTAAAACCAAGGGCATCTGGATGTTGTGTATGCCCCACCCCAGCAAGCCAAACCACACCCTGGTCCTCCTGGACACTGAGGGCCTGGGAGATGTGGAAAAGGTGAGGCAGAGAATGTGCTGTACTCTTTATTCATGTGCCATTCAATTGGTCACCTCAGTTTGACTACCATGTCATATTCCTGAACTTGTAATTCAATTAGGAATAAGGAGGCTAAATTCCATTTCCTCAAACTTCCTTAGCAACCTAAAATACCTTGGTTTTTTGAGTGAGTTTTTTTTTTAGCTGCTGTTAAAATAATAGGTGACAGGAACAATTTTAGGAGGAAAAGTTTATTCGGGGGCTCACGATTTCAGAGGCCTCAGTCCATTGTTAGACAGATTCATTCCTCGGAGCTTGAGGTGAGCAGTACACTGTGTGCAAGTGTGTGGCAGAGGGAAGCAGCTCACAGGATGATCAGGAAACAGAGAATGATTACATACAAAATATACACCCAAACATAGACCCCCCAGGGACTCACCTCCTCCAGCCACAGCCTGCCCGCCTATAGTTACCACTCAGTTACCCATCAGGGATTAATTCACTGATTGGGTTAAGACACTCATAACCCAATCATTTCTTTCTTTTTACTTTAAAGAAATAATAATTTTATTTCAAAAATACAAAAACCTTATACTCAAAAAAAATCAGATTCATTCTAACACATTGTATTCTCAAAAACTTGTACCATGAGAGATAAACCCAACCTCTTTATATTTTAGATCTCTACAAGAGAAAATAAATGGGCTCCATGTTGTTGTTATTGTTGTTTTTCCAATACTGGGAATTAACCCAGGGGTGTTTTACCCATGAGCTATAGCCCCAGTTCTTCTAATTAAAAAAAATATATTTGCTCTTTTTAGTTATACATGACAGTAGAATGTATTTGGACATACCATATATACATGGAGTGTAACTTCCCATTTTTGTGGTTGTCCATGATGTGGAGTTACACTGCTCATGTATTCACATAGGAACATAGAAAACATGTCTGATTCATTCTACTGTTATCCATTCACATTTCCCCTCTCTTACCCCCACTCTGCCCTCCCCAACTGTTGTGAATCAGCATGTGCATGTCAGAAAAAACATTAGGCCTTTGATAACATTAGGCCTTTGATATTTCCTCTGAACCTTCTTGCATTATTTCACACATAAGCTTTTGGGGAACACCTCACACCCAAACCATTACTTTGGTAAACCATGACAGATCTTTTATTTTTATTTTTTTTATAATTTTTATTGTTGGTTGTTCAAAACATTACATAGTTCTTGATATATCATATTTTACATTTTGATTCAAGTGGGTTATGAACTCCCATTTTTACCCCGTATACAGATTGCAGAATCACATCGGTTACACATCCACTGATTTACATATTGCCATACTAGTGTCTGTTGTATTCTGCTGCCTTTCTTATCCTCTACTATCCCCC
>NW_026000076.1:9704746-9730636 GCF_001458135.2 Marmota marmota marmota
GCAGGCGGCGGCTGTGCTCCTCCTCCAATTGGGGTGATCTTTCAACTAGGCCGGCGGGCCGTTGGGCCCCTTCTCCGGGACACACGGTCTGTCTATCTTGTGGACGGCAGCTGGGCCCTTCCTCCAATTGGGGTGATGTGTCTACCACGCCGGTGGGCCGCTGGGCCTGTTCTGCCAGTTGGTCGCAGGTCTGCCTACCTTACAGCGCGGGTGGCGGCTCTACTCTAGATCTTTTATTTTTAATATTGAGATGTACAATTTAATTTAATAAATACACATTAAATAGCTGAAGTCTAGGGCTCTGTGCTAAGTACTACAAATATATCACTCAATAAGGTAAAGACTTTGAGCCTGGTTATAGAGACAAGAAATATGAAATGAGATCAGTAGGAAAAAAGAGATGCAAAAAGTGGGATCCAGCTATGAGAGTTATGAGGTTTATGGATAGCTTCCTGAAGAAAGCTGTAATGTGTGGGGTCAGTGGGCTTGGTACCTTTAAAGGTAGAGACCATGAAAATAGGCTTTTGGGGAAAGAATCCATTTAAATAATCTTCAGCTTTATCAATAAGATTTTGGTCTCTGAGTTCCGGATATGAAATTTTCTCTGACTAAAAGCATGAGCTAGACTGAACAAAAATTTAGCAAATGATAAAATTTTAGGTAATTCATCTTTACATTATTAGTTGTAATCAGTCTTTTATCATAATTTATATTAGTCTGAATCTTATTGATTTGTAATATGTTTTGGTTTTCATAAAATGCTTTTTTAATATCTAATTGCAGTTTTCAAGAGAACAACACATAAGCTGAAACAAGCAGAATAGATGGCTGATAATAGGACTTGTAACAGGATCTGGATCTATTTCAATGCCTTTAAGTCTTGCTGTTATCTCATTTCAGGCTTCTTTTCACCCTGGCCTGCATACTCACAGCTTCAGTGAAATAAAAGAAACTTGTACTGTAACAAGTGAGACTTGCTGCTGCTGGTCCTTCCACTTGCTGGACCCCTGCATCTCCACAAGTCCCTATTCTATCAGCTCTTTAAACCTCAGCTAATGATTGCTTGCTCTGAACTCCCAGTAATTCACACACATACATGGAACTCCCCACCCCACTAATTATTTTCCTATTTTCTTTCCTTCCCTTCCCTCCCTCCTTTCTTTCTTTCTTTCTTTCTTTCTTTCTTTCTTTCTTTCTTTCTTTCTTTCTTTCTTTCTTTCTTTCTTTCTTGTTTTCTTTCTTTCTTTCTTTCTTTCTTTCTTTCTTTCTTTCTCTCTCTCTTTCTCTCTTTCTCTCTATCTTTCTACTTTGGTTTCCTCTCCTCACAGGTTATCATTTGAGCTGTGTTTATATGTTGTTACATGTATCTTCTTCTTCATGAAGTGATATTCCTATGAGCAGGGACTATCATATGGAAACTTTGTATCTACAAAATCAAATGCAGTGTCTGGTATATTGTCAGATGTTGAAAAAAGGGTTGTTGAAATTAATTGGAAAGTGCTTGCATCCTTAATATAGCCATGATGACAATGAAATTTGTAATGACTAATTGTCCACTTATTATGGGATATCTACTATGTTCTAGGCATTTTATTAACTATTTTATGTGCACTGAGAATGACCTTCATTGGCCTTCATAGCTAAACAAACTATTGTCCTGAGAAGGACCAATATAAATATCAATAGATTTGAATTTAGCATTATCTTAAAATGTTGTTATTTCATCTATATTCATAAATAGTACAGCTAAAAGAAGGAATGAAGCCAGGAGCAGTGGCTCAAGCCTGTTATCCCAGCGGCTCGGGAGGCTGAGACAGGAGGATCAAGGATTCAAAGCCAGCCTCAGCAATAGCAAGACGCTAGGCAACTCAGTGACACCCTGTCTCTAAATAAAATACAAAATAGGACTGGGGATGTGGCTTAGTGGTCAATTACTCCTGAGCTCAATCCCCAGTCTACCCCCACAAAAAAGAAGGTGTGAACAACTCAATGAATGAATGAAGAGTGGACTCCTAAATTCTTTGTTCCCATGTGATTCCTAGGTTGACCCTAAGAATGACTCCTGGATCTTTGCCTTAGCTGTACTTCTCAGCAGCTTATTTGTCTATAACAGCATGGGCAACATTGACCGCATTGCCCTGGAGCAGCTACAGTATCCTTCCGAGAACCAAACAACTATGTTTCATTGACTTTGAAAGAATGGCAACTGAGGCTGTTTTTTCTTTCTTCTAACTTAATTGTCTTGATTGAGTAAATATGGATATAGGGAAAAAGAATGTTTATAAAACTTGTTTCTAATGGAGATGTAAATTGTGATGCTTCTCATTCCTTAGCTAAGATCCCAGCTATGTGACTGAACTAACACAACTAATCAGGGCAAAATCTGACCCCACACCAGATGAAGTAGAGGACTCCTCTGAGTTTGTAAGATTCTTTCCAGACTTTGTGTGGACTGTTCGCGATTTCATGCTGGAGCTGGATTTGGATGGACAACCCATCACAGAAGATGAGTACCTGGAGAATGCCTTGAAGCTGATTAAAGGTATCTGAGGGCAGCCTTGTTGTGGGGAGGTTCAGTAATGAAGTGGGATCAACTAAGCACTGACTTTTACTTCTATATATATGAGACTAAATTGAGGCCCTTGCTAATGGTGATTAATGATTTTGACAGGGGGCATGATTTTCATTTATTATTTCATAAAAATCTTCAGAGGCTAAAATTTAGATTCATTAAGGAAATTTAGGGCTCAATATTAATCCCAATAATTGTAGAACAACCAGTACCATGAAAAATAATGAGGATTACATTCAATGCCACCATTTTAAAGGCTCATATATTCATTACTTATGAAGTATAACTGTTCCTCGTATTTTGAGGAAAAGAGTTTATCAAACTAGAAATGAGTAAGCCCAGAATCACAGGAAATTTAATGACCCAATTTTAGAAATATTTCACTCATTTATCAAAGTAGATAGTTACAGCCTTCGGAGAAAAGATGTTTGTATAATGAATGGTTCAATGAAAAACACACAATGATACATAATTCCAGCGAAATTGTTTAACCTTTCATTTTACCTTCCTGACAAGCTCATGTTATTTATTTAACTCATGTTACTATCATAAATTTATCACATGGAGTATATTTAGCAGAGTAGATAAGTACTAGAACTTATCAATACCTATATTTATTTATTCTTTGGACTAACATTTATTTTGAACAGCTGATTTACGTCTTGGAATCTCTCTGAGACAAAGTCAAGTCCAAAATAACCTCACATCAATAAATACACATCACATTGAAATTTACTTTACTTTGGAGTTTTTTGCTGAAGTAATTTCTAAACATAATTATGATGTGTGGATTTGGGGCTTTGATTTTGAAGGATTTTTCTCTACATTTCTGGGTATCATCTGTCCTCCTCATGTCATTTTTACCAGCAATATCTTGTCCTTATTTCTAGTATTACTTCACTTAAGAGCCCACATCTTATTTATGACTTAGGATGACAATATCAGAAAAGTCTTCTTAACAATTTTTGTGATTAATCAGTCATTTCAAACTTTTAATAAATACTTTGTTTGCTACTACACAAGTGTTAAGGAGACCATTTACAAATTTCTCCATTTGAGATGAGCATCTCCCTTTTCTAACCAAAAATAATTCCTTGACTCTCAGTTCAAAAAACAGATATTCAAGTTTACATAACACTGCTTTGTAGATTGTGAACTACATTTAGACAAAGATCCTTAGAAAAGACCTCAATCTCTTTGCCTGCAGACTTGTCTCCTGTGTTCTTTTTACAGGAAAGAATCCCAATATCCAAAATTCCAATATGTCTAGAGAGTGTATCAGATATTTCTTTCCAAAACGAAAGTGCTTTGTCTTTGACCGGCCTACAAATGACAGAAGCCTGTTGTCCCACATTGATAAAGTTCCACAAAACCAACTGGAAAGTAATTTCCAGGAGCAATTAAAAAAATTCTGTTCCTATGTCTTCACCAATGCAAAGACCAAGACCCTGAGAGGGGGAATCACTGTCACTGGAAATCGTGAGTTTCTGTTGTCCCAAAGCATGTCTCTGGGGGGTTCAGTATGGATGATAACACTGTGATTCTTTTGTGAGTTTGTCAGTAATTCTGTTTGCTTTTGTAAGAAATGTGGAGAATCAGGCTTTCATGCCACACACAGAAATGCATTTTCCTTAAAATTTTCATATCTGAGGACTTGTTGAAGTCTACCACATCTCACAAAATGAGCACCCTAAGGAAGTGTACTCATCAGAAGCTACTGCTAAGGAGAGAAATCTGCAAGTAGATGGAAAGTCCCATAGTATTGAATGTATCCCTGTGAGAATATACAAGATATTTCATGAATTGAAACTAGTCAGAAAAGAATCAGCAGGTCATGAGTCCCAGGCCTGCTCATTGTGTTTTTGAGAAACAAATTTAAACAGCATTGGTTTCAGGAGCATGTGTTCTATGCAATAGTGAAGTCCCCATGTGGAGAAGGTACTATGCCTGCTTCAAAGCTTTATATTGCCTTCTGTAAATTTGTGATGATATTGTTTTTACAAGAATACTTGCATTTTTATTTTAAATCAATACTCAAAAATTATGTAACTTACTTTCTCTAATACTCTTTTTCATTTTATTTGAACAGGAAATTATTTTTCTAGGAAACAGTAAAAACCTCTTGGTTGCAATCAGTAATTGCTAAATGGGGTGAATGTGAGAACTATAAAAGAAGGAGTGTATAGGAAAAGCAGTGTTATTAAATAGTGGTTCATTTACAGAGGAGATGACCAAGGAAGAACAATAAGTGCAGAAGGAAAAGAAGATAATTTTTGTGATTATTCTAAAGGCAATGCTTAAAGTTGTAAAAATGATGGGTAAGACTACCCATGTGTTCCCTGTCAACTAGGGTTGGCGACTCTGTTGGAAACCTACGTAGATGCCATCAACAAAGGAACCATTCCTTGCTTGGAGAATGCAGTGACCACTCTGGCCCAGCGTGAGAACTCAGCAGCCCTGCAGAAGGCAGCCGACCACTACAGTGAGCAGATGGCCCAGCGGGTGCAGTTCCCCACAGACACACTCCAGGAGCTGCTGGAGGTGCACACAGCCTGTGAGAGGGAAGCCATCACAGTCTTCATGGAGCATTCCTTCAAGGATGAAAATCTGGGGTTCCAGAAGAAGCTTATTGTAATTGAATTTGTATTCATATTTTCTTATTCCTCTCCTTCTGGAATGAGACTTAGACTCCATATTTTGGATTCCAGAGTTTGCATCATTCTCATCATAGAAAGAAACTGTTTTATTCATTCATTTATTTTGTTGTGGGCAATGGGGCTCTTCAGGATACAGTGCGCCCTTAATTTAGTATTGCTGCAAAACAAATTATCAAGTGATTAGCAGCTTAACGCAACAAAAATATGTGAGCTCACAGTCAGATCTCTGCTCAGGATGTGTGATTGCTTTGCTCAGTGCATCATCCACAGAAAACAAGGAGTGAAGTGACCTTAGTTCTCCTGTTGGTGCTCTGAGAAAGCCCTCTCCACTTTCAAGCAAGCAAGGGCCCATCAAATCTTTTCTCTAGTCTGATTTCCTCTTATGCCACAGTGAAAGAAAACGGCTTTTGAGAGTTTGTGTGATTAGTTGTTGTCCTATGGAGTACTCTCCATTTTTAAAGTTAACCTGGGATATGTAACATGTTGGAATCTTAGGATTAATTTCCCTCACATTCACAGACCCAGGGACAAGGCACGGTGTGGACACCAAGGGAGAAAACTCCCAGGGACTGCCTAATTCTGCTGACCAGGGGCACCTTCACTGGAATTTTGTCTTTCAGTTAATCTGGAACTGACACAACACTGACAAAAATCTCTTAGGAAGTCCACTGCATTATAATTTACAAAAACCAACAAACAGTCAAAAAATCTATCCCAGTATCCTCACACATTCAAACCCTCACTGACAGAATTTATAAAGGGTTCAAAACTCTGTTTAGAATACACTCAACTCATTACTTGGGGAATTGTTTGCCATGGATATAATTTCAACCACAGAAATCCACATTCCTTCCCAAATTTACTTTTTATTATTGACTATCCTCCTCTTCCTCCTAAAAATTTAGCTTTTTATTAGTGACAATTTGGGTTTTGGTCCCTGTTAACAATATTATAGCTAAACAAACCATCAAGATTATGTCTTCTAAATCCATCATTTTACAGAGCTAGAACTTAACCACAGGGACATTAAGGCCATTTTCAGTTGCACAGAGAATTGCCCAGACGTGAGACTGAAGCATGTCTCCTAACTCCTTTCCATGACTTAGGGCACTCTGAGGCTGTCAGATGGCTTCTTCTGAGAGGGTCCCCACTGGACCTTCCTTCTAACAACTTATTATTTTATTTCCCTACATTACCCTTCCAGGAAACCATAGAGAGAAAAAAGGAAGCTCTTTTGCTACAGAACGAAGAGGCATCAGTTAAATACTGCCAGGGTCTGCTGAAGCAGCTTTCAGAGCCCCTGATGCAAGGCATCTCAAGAGGCGCATTCTCCATTCCTGGAGGCCACAGGCTCTACTTAGAAGCAAAGGAGAAAGTGGAACTTGACTACAAGCTAGTGCCCAGGAAAGGAGTGAAGGTGAGGAGTAAGGAGATAGGAGAGATGGCCAACAGAGTGTAGTCACAGGGTCTGAGTTGCTCCTCCTCAAATTCTTAAGTTTATAGCACTATTTGTGAAACAAAGGCAGAGAATGGCAATATGTTGACATTTATATCATTTTATATTCACTACCCATTAGAAACCCTTCAATAAACTGAAAATAGTTCTTCCCAGAGAGGATTTAGAACTAGAAATTCAGGTGAAACCAACTATTTCTTTTATTTACCCCAAATGGTAGTTTTGTAGGCCAAGTAAGAAGATACAATATGAAGGAAATAACTTTGTTCTCATAAAATGTATCATACTTCAATTGGGTAAAATAATATTCAATAGGACATGGTGAATTAACACTATCTGTTAATGGTAACTGGTGTGTGCTGATAGGTAGTAACATTGAGGATGATGAGCAACAGTTGTTAATAGACATTGAACATTCACTTCCTATATCAGGACAGTTTCAGGTCATTTTCTTGCATTACCAATTTAATTCTCAGAATTATGTAAGCTAGGTACTACTATCTTCCACATTTATGCAGTAAAGAAATGTAGTGTATGAGGATCTAATAAGTGGCTGAAGATCATACAGCCAGCCAGTGACAGAGCTGATACAGTAGCCATTAGAAACTCAGAATTCTTTTCTTTTAGAATCCTCCTTGTTTTCCATGGTGTCTGCACCAATTCACATTCCTACAGCTGTTTTACAAGGTTTTCTTTTCTCCACATCTTCACCAATATCTGTTCTCCTTTGACCTATTGATAATAACCATTCTTACAGATGTGCTGTGATTTCATTGTAGTTTTCATTTTGTGCTTCACCGGTGTTAGTGATGTTGAGCACTTTCATAATTATCTGTTGGACATTCTAATCTGCAAGTAGATGGAAAGTCCCATAGGATTAAATGTTTCCCTTTGAGAATATACAAGATATTTTATGAATTGAAACTAGTCAGGAAAGATTCAGCAGGTCATATGTCTATTCAGGTCCTTTCCCCATTTTTTAATCTAGTTACATGTGGTTTTTATCTGCTGAGTTTTAGGAATTTCTAACACACTTTGAAATTAAACCTTTATCAAATATATGGTTTGCAAATATTTTTTCTCATTCAATACAATGAAGTTTTCATTTTGTTGATAGTTTCTGGGTTGCACAGAAACTTTAGTTTGATACAGTCCCAATTATTTATTTTTGGTTTTATTGCCTATGCCTTTGATTTAAAATCCAAAAGATCATTGAAAAGGCAAATGTTAAAGATTTTTTTCACCTAAGTTTTCATCTAGGAATTTTAGAGTTTTAGGTCTTATGTTTAGACCTTTAATTAATTTTAGTTCATTTACATATAAGGAGTAAGACAGTGGTCCAATTTATTTCCTAGCTCTCTATTCTCTTCCACTGGTCATTGTGTCTGTGTTTATGCCAGTAGCATGCAGTTGTGATTACTAAGTAATACATATATGTATTAATATATTACATTATATGTATTAATATATTACTTAGTAATACATATATTACTAAGTAATACATATATTCTGTCACATATATAACTATATATGTCATATATGTGACAGAATATCATTCAGTCTTTACAATAAAAAAATCCTGCCAATGATGACAACATGGGTTACCCTGAGAACATTGCCCTAAAGGAAATGAGCCAGACACAGAAAAACAAATGCTGTGTAGTTAAAGGTCATTGGTGCTACAAAAACCAACCAAACAAACAAGGGAAAAACACCATCCAGCTCATATTAACATAGAGTAGAGTTAGAGTACAATGGTTATTAGCAGGACCTGAGAGCAGGGAAGAGGAGATATTGGTCAAATACATAAACATACAGCTATAGATGAGTAAGTGCTGCACACCTGATGTACAATTATTACTGGAGTTACAATAGTCTCTTGAGTACCTAGATGTTGCTAAGAGAATAGATGTCGTCATTCTCATGACAGTGGAAAATGTAATTCTGTGAAGCTATTGTAGTCATCATTTAATAATGCAGACATATACAAAAACATCATATTATACATCTTCAATGTCTACAATTTTTACTTATTATTCTCAACCAAGTTGAAAAACAAAACTCAGAGGCAGCCTAGGAAAGCTTTGTGGTATGGGAGGAGGGAGATATAAGTCAAGGAAACTGTAGATGTGATCCTAGTTAAGAAAGAAAAAGTATGTGTACATACCACAATCAATGGAGGGGATATGTGTTTGTAGACGTGCTGACTGGGGCTGCAACCTCGGGTGGCTGGTGGGTAGCATTCATGGGAGAGGAGGCTGCAATACAGAGTTTTCATGTCTTACCAAAGAGCATGGACTTCTGTTGTGTCCAGGAAAGGAAAGGAACAAACAGGATCCTACTACAAAGAATGCAAAATTTAAAGTCAGTTCTGTGATCTATTGAATAATACCTTCCTCATCTGAAGACAGATCTTTGATCCCTAAAGTTTTTTGGTTTCTTCTTGGTTCCCCAGGCAATGGAGGTCCTCCAGAGCTTCCTACAGTCACAGTCTGTCATAGAAAAATCCATTATGCATTCAGATGAAGCCCTCACTAAGGGAGAGAAGGCCATAGCAGGTACAGGGGAGGTCATAGCTCTCAGAGGGTGGGGAGGTTCCTGCACAGACTTTGGCTGGCTGGACAAGAAAACCATCCTGAATCCAGAAGCTCCTTCCTGCTATAGAGCACATGACCTGCTAAATCTGAGAGCAAGAGGGGAGTCCAGCAAAGAGCTCTCCATTACATTTATAAATGTAATCTTTCAGTCATGGCAGTCATGGCTAATGGGAGAATTGAGAGATTTCCCTCTTGCCTTTATGAAATCACCTTGGTGTGCTAACCTAGGAAGCTAGAATGCAAGCCTGTTGTTTTTTTTTTCTCTTCTAAAACCTTTGTGGAGCAGAGGAGCGGGCCAAGAAGGAGGCAGCCGAGAAGGAACAGGAGCTGCTAAGACAGCAGAACAAGGAGCAGCAGGAAAAGATGGAGGCCCAAGAGAGAAGCTTCCGGGAAAATATGAAACAGCTTAAGGAGAAGATGGAGAGAGAAAAGGAGAGCATTCTGAGAGAGCAGGAAAGGGTGCTGAAGCACATGCTGAAGGTGAGTCTCTACAGGGCCTGGCAGGACCTGACAGACAGTGCCTGATTTCTCAGGATGGGATGGGACAAGATGTTAGATACAGACAGCATTCCAAAGGGACACTAAAAGGCAAATGTTTCACTGACACAGACACCTCAAGTGCACCTGGATCCTAATGAAGCCTATAAATCTAGGAGACTACAGCATTTTGTGTATTGATAGACTTTGGAGGGTACAAAATAATAACTCCCAGGGTGGTGGATTACTCTTTGTTGAGATTATATGCTCCAGTTGGGGAGGATTCTGGCACAACTATCCAAGAGACCTGAAACAGATCCTTCTGGTCTGTATGCATCAGATTTGGCCTCTTATAAAATTAGGACAGTGAAATATCAGAAATTGCTACTCTTGCTTCCGTGTCTTCCTGGTTCATCTATGTAAGTAGAGTAAAACAAACCTGTCTCATAACCAGGAGCTTGATGACCAGTGTTCTGTACAAGGGCAGCATTTCCCATGAGTTGTTAGAGGATCACAGCCATGCCACCTTGGTGGATCTGAGAATCAATCAGAATTCAACCTCATTCTCCCCGACACAGCATCCTTTGTGCTGGAATAAAATCCCTCTCCACCTCCAGTGAGTGTGAGGAAATCTCACAAGTGTGTAAGTCTTTTCAGGTCAAAGGTCTGGAAATACCAAAGAATATTCTAAGGAGTACAGAAATAGACACACGTGTTAACTGCTGAACTTCTTAAATCCAGAACTCTGACAGTTAAAAACCAGGGATTCTCAAAAGTGGACTCTTCCTCTTTTATAGGTCCAAAAAGAACTGCTTACTGAGGGATTCAGAGAGAAGTCTGAGGCATTAAATAAAGAGATAAATCAACTAAAAGAAGAGATTAAAAGATTTGAAGAGAACAAATACATGAACATTTTAAAGATCATCTGTGTAGTTGGCATTGGTTTTCTTATAGGAAACCCTTGGTGTGTATGATTAATTAGTAGGTTTAATTTTGAGTGCCATACGCAAGTTTTGGTGAATAACCTAAGGATTCTTGATAGGAAATTAGAAAATGAAGCATCTTTTATTTAACTAGCTACATTTGAAGGTGCTTGAGTAATATCAATTTTATTCAAGAAAAGTTTAAATATAAAAAGCTATTATCAAAGATTATCAGAGCCTACCCCCAAGAGAAACAAACTTTATTGAATTAAAGAAATGAGAAATGATAAGACAATATGAAATAATTTCTAGAAAAGACTTAAGTAAAGCAAAAAGATAAATAGCAATGTGAAGAAAATATTTGCAATTCATATTTTAGTCATGGAAATATCAAAGTTATGATGAGCTCTGTGGGACGTGACTAACAAATGCATTATTTAAGTAAAAGAAACATGAGAAAAATTTTAAATTGCCTAATAAAAAAGTATGCAAAATAAAACTGTAAAATCCATAGTTTTGCCTTTTTAATGGTAGTGAAGAAAAGTTTTAATAATATACATCAAAAATTAAAATGCACATACCTCAGTCTAGCAATTCTACATATAGGAAATTTTCTTATGGATCTCTTCACCGAATTGAAAACTATAATTGTAGTGGTTTACTCATTTCAAGGTCATGATAATTACAAAAAGCTGGAAGCAACTTAAAGTTTCTCTGTGATGTATGCACAAGGTAAATTATAGGACATATTTTCAGAATAATGCTCTATAATCATTTTTAAAAATGGGGGACTTGTTTATGTGAAGGGGAACATCTTTAAGTTGTATTATGAATAAAAGAAAAATGTAGAAAGTGTGAATACTTACTACTATTTAATTTATAAAATAATGAATATGTACAGATGTTATAACATACCTGTGGAAAATACAAAATAAACCAGTACACATGTCACAATAGAAAGGCAGAGGAGAGGAAGATGGCAGAATACAGTAAGTCCTGTTTCTGGCTGCTCTGTGTTGTGAAGTTGGGAGAGCAGATGGGCAGTTCTCTAAGGGGTTTCGCCTAGGTGGAGTACAGCATCTCAGAGAGTGTGGAACGACCCCCTACACAGTGGATTTTTGCGGAATTAACCAGTGCTACGACCACCCACACAGAAATCAGAGCCTCTGGGCCCGAGTAGGTCTCCGAACTTGGGACCCAAAGCCTGCAGTTCTAGTTCGCGCACTGCTCACAAGTGGCTTAGTGGAAGTACCTATAGGCACCTCTGCAGAACTCCAGACTGTGCGCGGCTCCCATGCAGGTCATGCGTTTGCTGCCTGTCTACAGCATAAGGCCATGGACCAGCTCCCACCACCTCACCAGACACACTGGCACTGGGGGCAGACCGACTTGGAAAACCGTCCTGGCCATTTTTGGTGGGCATGGCTATCTCGGATCGCCATTTGAGCAGGTACCCAATTTCCAGTCCCCTCCACCTGCAGCAGTCATAACTCGACACAGTGGCCACCCAACACAAAAACAGCTCTCAGTTGCATAGGAGTGTAGTGTGAACAGGGTGCCATCCACTTTGAATGACCCTGGGGATGAGAGGTCCCACAGTTGGGACCTGATAAGTAAGAGAAGGGGGGAGACGAAGGTCTGGAGCATAACAGAGAGACTAGGATCTGGGAAATCTCTGGGCAAGAGAGGGAGAGGATACCAAGGGCTCAAGTCACATGAGTGGTTGCAGAGAAAGACCTGTGAGGTGCTATTTCCTTGCTGGGACTGGTGGGCAGCACTCCCTGCTTCCAGACACTCCACACCAGGTCCAGTCTTCACACCCTGGTTACCTATATCATCCTGAGGGCAGAGACACCTACTGGATGGGAAGAAAAAGAAATAGGTCTCTAAGAGTGTTTTCTTCTTCTTCTTCTTTCTCTTTTACCCTTCTATCCTCTGGCCCTCACAACCCCAACATATGTGAAACCAAGAACTTTGCATGAAATAGAACTTTGAGGACTAATCACATGAATAATATAATATAGAGGAATTGCATAAGCCTTTTTTTTCTTTTTCTTCTCTCTTTTTTCTTTTTTCCCTTTCTTCTCTTTTTTTTCTCTTCACCCTCCAAATTTTACTGTTTTACATCCTGTATTTTTAAATACATATGTATGTTTGTTTTGTGTACTCTACTGTCTTTCCACATAATTGTCTACCCAAAATTACTTCCTATCTATTCTCCTGCTACTAACCCTCTTCACTAGATTTCTTCTTCACATTTCCTAAGATATATTAACTCTATACCCTCACATCTTTTCCTCTCAGCATATCATCCTATGCCTGACCCACAGTTCATTGTCCACCACCAGAATCTGTAACCTTTTTATGAAACTACTGATTATATTTTAAATAATAAATAAATCCAACATTTCTGGACATTGAGACTAATAAATGTCTTAAGAAAAATAATTTATTCATAGGTGATGTATTGTTGATATAGGGATCTGTTAACATTGTTCTTCCCCACAAAAGAGAGAACTTGGAACCCTACAAGAACACTACAAATCTATAGAGCAAAAACAATTACAAACCAGATTTACAGAGATGGAAAGGAAGACACATGAATGACATAAAAAGATAAGGGAAGAAAGCACCACAAACAAATCAAGACAACACATCATTAGAAGAATTGGCAGCTATAGCAGAAAAAAATTACAGAGAAAAATTTCAGGCTATACATGGGTAAAATGTTTTGGGATCTCAAAGAAGACATAATAGACCAATACAGGCAGTGGGAGATCACTTCAACAATGAGCTACATAAACAAATCCAAGAAGCAAAAGATCACCTCAACAAGGAGGTAGAGATTCTAAAAAAAGAAAAAAGAAATCCTTGAAATGAAAGAAATAATAAGCCAAATTAAAAACTCAAATGAAAGCATACCAACATAGTAGACCTGTTGAAAGATAGGATATCAGACAGCGAAGATCAAATAAATCATCTTGAAAAGAACATAGACCACACAACAAAAATGATAAGAAACCACGAGCAGAACATTCAAGAAATATGGGATAGCATAAAAAAAAAAACAAATTTAAGAGTTATTGGGATAGAGAATGGCATAGAGTTTCAAACCAAAGGAATGAACGATCTACTCAATGAAATAATGTTAGAAAACTTTCCAAACATGAAGAGTGAATTGGAAATCCAAATTCAAGAAGCCTACAGGACATCAAGTGTACAAAATCATAACAGACCCACACTAAGGCACATTATAAGTATTGTAATCCCTGCTGCAAAAACTGGAAGAGATAAAAGAAGTAATACTGCTGTGATTAGTATGGATCATATGAACAGAGGGGTTTGATATTGGAATATAGCAGTGGGTTTTATGTTAATAATTGTAGTAATAAAATTAATCGCTCCTAGAATTGATGATACTCCTGCTAAGTGAAGGAAGAAGATGGTTAATTCTACTGAGGCTCCTGCATGGGCAAGATTTCCAGCTGGTGGGGGATATACTGTTCAACCTGTTCCCACACCTGCTTCAACTATAGAAGAAGCAAGCAAGAGGAGGAAGAAGGTGGGAAGGAGCCAGAAGCTCATGTTATTTATATGGGGAAATGGTATATCAGGGGCTCCGATTATAAGGGGTATTAATCAGTTCCCAAATCCATCAATCATAATTGCCATGACTATAAAGAAAATTATAACAAATGCGTGTGTAGTTACGATAACATGATAGATCTGATCATCGCCTAACAGGGCTCTGGGTTGGCCTAATTCAGCTAAAATTAATAGACTAAGTGCTGTTCCTTCTATTCCAGCTCAAGCGCCAAATAGGAGGTAAAGTGTTCTGATATCTTTGTGATTAGTTGAGAAGAATCAAAGGTTGATGAACATAGGTAGATGGTAAAATGGCCGAGTAAGTATTAGACTATAAATCTAAAGACAGAGATTGAGCCCTCTTTTTACCAAGCCCAGAGGTGAATAATCACATTGAATTGCAAATTCAAAGGAGCAGCTTCAACTCTGCCAGGGCTTCTCCGGCCTTTTTGCTTACCACAGGAGAAGTAGATTGAAGCCAGTTGAATTAGGCATTTAGCTGTTAACTGAAGTTTTATGGGTTTAAATCCTATTAGTCTAAATGGAAAGGGCTTAGCTTAATTAATTGATTTGCATTCAGTTGATGTAGGGTAGAGTCTTGCAGTCCTTAACTCAGGAATTAAGTGTTGGACACTTACTTAGGGCTTCGAAGGCCCTTGGTCTGGGTTAACCTAAATTCCTAGCTCAGAGATGATAGGAGAGGTGTGAGTGGTAGGGAGAGGGTAGAGATAATAATAAAATTTGGTAGAAGGGGAGTTAGTTTTGTATTTTTAAATTGTCACTTTATTTTAGTGTTGTTAAATGATGGAAATAGGGTTAGGGATGTAGAATAAATAAGTCATGTGTAGAAATATAAATTTAGGAGGGCTAGTATTGCTATTAGTATAGAGAAGATAAAATTGTTTGAAATTAGTTCCTTAATAATAATTCATTTGGGGGCAAATCCGGTTAGAGGAAGTAATCCTCCTAGTGATATTAGTATGATTAGAATTGTTGGGGTTAGGAGGGGGAATTTATTTCATAAATTTGATAAGGAGAGGGTAGAAGTTTTTGTTGTAGGGGAGAAGTATAAATATGTTAATGGTAAGTGTAATGTAAATGATTAAGTTAAATATTGTCAAAGTTGGATTATATGTAATAATTGCTATTATTCATCCTATATGTGTGATTGATGAATATGCTAAGATTTTTCATAGTTGAGTTTGGTTGAGTCCTCCTCAGCCTCCTAACATAATAGAAAGGATTCCCATAAGTAATATAAGGGTGGAGTTTATGGAAGATGCAATTTGATATGCATGGAGATTGGGGCAATTTTTTGTCATGTTAGTAGGATTAGTCCTGATTTAAGTGCAATTCCTTGAGTGACCTCTGGTACTCAAAGGTGAAATGGGGCAAGTCTCATTTTTATTGAGAGTGCTATTGTGAATATAAATGATGAGATTTGATTGCATGAATTGGATAGGGTCCATTGGCCTAAGTTTGTAAAATTAATAACTGTGCCTATTATTAAGATTATTGATGCGGTGGCTTGAATTAGGAAATATTTGCATGCAGCTTCTGTGGATTGGGGATACCTTTTATCCATTAGAATGGGAATAATTGCCAGCATACTTATTTCTAAGCCTACTCAAATAAGTAGTCAGTGGGAGCTGAATAGTGTAATTATTGTTCCAGAAAATAAGGTGAGGTAGATTGTCAAGGAGGTTAGGGGATTAATTAGTACAGGAAGGATATAAACCAACATTTTCGGGGTATGGGCCCGATAGCTTATTTAGCTGACCTTACTTTTTAGGACACAGTGTAAAGGTAGCATGAAGAATTTTGAATTCTTAGGATTAGGTTCAAGTCCTATGGTTCTAAAAATAAGAGGATTTAAACCTCTATTATTTACTCAATCAAAGTAACTCTTTTATCAAATGTATTTCGTAGATTAGGGTTGGTACACATGCAGTGATAATGGGAAGGGAGATATGTCATATGCATAGGACCAGAGTGAGGGGTAGGAAGCTTTTTCATAAAAGATGCATAATTTGATCATAGCAAAATCGTGGATAGGATGCTCAAATTAATAGAAGTTAAAATGATGGTTTTTAGGGTGAAACTGAGTGTAAAACTTTCAGGAAGGGAAGGGTTGAGTAATGCCCCTATAAAGAAGGTTGCTGTTAGGGCATTTATTATAATAATATTTGTGTATTCAGCTATAAAAAATAAGGTGAAAGGGCATATTCGACATTGAAGCCTGATACAAGTTCTGATTCTCCTTCTGTTAAGTCAAACGGAGTTCGGTTGGTCTCTGCTAGTGTTGAGATGAATCACATTATTGCTAGGGGTCATGTCGTAGTAGTAGTCATGTGAACTGTTGAGTAGTAATAAGGGTAGATAGAGTAAATGAGCCATTTATTAGTAATACAGAGAGGAGAATAATGGCTAGTGTTACTTCATATGAGATTGTTTGTGCTATGACTCATAATGCTCCGATTAGAGTTGGAGGCTCAGCCTGCCCACAGGGTTGCATATATAGCTAGGATTGAGGTAGTGAGAATAAATAGTATGCCTATATTTATGTTGATCAGGGGTTGGGGTATGGGTAGGGGGATTCACATGGTAAATGCCATGGTTAGGGCTAGGGTAGGAGCAACAATAAATAGTATAATTAATGATGTCAAAGGTTTTATAGGCTCTTTAATGAATAGTTTTATTGCATCAGCAAATGGTTGGAGTAAGCTGATGGGCCCGACGACATTGGAGCCTTTACAGAGTTGTATGTAGCCTAGTATTTTTTGTTAAATAAGGGTTAGGAAAGCTATGGCTACTAGGATTGGGATAATTAGGAGGAGGAGGTTTACTAGAAACATTAATGTTAAGAAGAGGAATTGAACCTCTGGTATAAAGTTTTAAGACTTACGCAATGACGGGGCTCTGTCATCTTAAAAGCCCTGGTCTAGGGCAGGGTATTTATAATAGTTTATTAGATTTAGATTATTTAATCTATTTATCTAAGGCATAAGTGTTTAATTGGCCTCATTTCTCTTGTCCTTTCGTACTGGGAGAAATACAGTAATAGATAGAAACCGACCTAGATTTCTCGGGTCTGAACTCAGATCACATAGGATTTTAATCATTGAACAAAGGAACCATTAATAGCGGTTACACTATTTGGATGTCCTGATCCAACATCAAGGTCGTAAACCCTAAACTGTTGATATGAACTCTTGAGTAGGATTGCACTGTTATCCCTAGGGTAACTTGTTCTATTGATCAATAGTTTGGGTCAACTGATGAGTCGTAATTTGGACATGTTATGTCTAGATGATTATCATTCGGAGGCTTATTTGTACTCCGAGGTCACCCCAACCAAAAATTTTAGTCTGTTAACAATAATTTTGACCCCGTAGGTGAAGTTAAGGCTGTTAGACCATTAAATTTAAGCTCCATAGGGTCTTCTCATCTTATTAGAATATTCCTGCCTCTTCATGGGAAGGTCAATTTCACTGATTAAAAGTAAGAGACAGTTAAACCCTTGTCAAGCCATTCATACTAGTCCCTATTTAAAGAACAAGTGATTATGCTACCTTTGTATGGGTTAAACATGTGTCACTGGGCAGGCAGTTCCTCTAATACTGATTATGCTAAAGGTGATGTTTTTGGTAAACAGGCGGGGTTAATGTTTGCCGAGTTCCTTTTACTTTTTTTAATCTTTCCCTTAAGTGCATACCAGTGTTGGTTTAACAATGTTATTAATAATGGTTTTATGATTTATTTAATATTATGAATTTGTTAATTACATCAGTAAATTATTCGGTCTGATATAAACTTATGCAGGGAGAACTATCTTCTTGTTACTCATTTTAACATAATTTCTTCTATAAGAAAAATAGATTAGTCCAGTGTTGGTTTAGGAGGTTATTGAGAGTTAGGTATTAAGTTTTGATGATTAGGTTAAGTTTGAATGCTTTTTCAATTGAAGACTGCTTTTAGGCCAACTATGGAAATTAGCAAATTTACTCTCTAAGGTTTTTCCTTGATTCTAAAGAGCTGTCCCTGTTTAGATTAACATTTAAAATTACATTTGGCTTGCTTGTGCTTCAGGTAAATTTAAAGTAGATCTAAAATTCTAATCTGGACAACCAACTATCACCAGGCTGCCTAGGCTTTTCACCTCTACTTATAAGTCATTCCCCTGTTTTGCAACATAGACAGATGAGCTCTTATTAGCTGCTCATAAGTAGCTCATCTGGTTTCGGGGTGCTTGGCTTAAATTCTTCTTGTCAAGGGTTTTCTGGTTAAATCATTATGCAAAAGGTAAAAGTTTTAGTCTTTGAAAAAAAATTTTATAGTGTAAAAAAGCATCTTTCCCTTATGGTGCTTTCCCTATAGCTCCTGGTAATAATTTCTATCTCCTCTACTTTTATTTAAGATAAATGTTTTATTTATTAAAATGAATCATATTTTAGTGGGAAGGGGTTGTGGGCTAGCATTAGTTCAAAATGTTCATAGTGGGTGAAATCTCCCGGGTGTAGGCCGGGTGCTTTAGTGAATAAGCTACATTTTGTTTATTCCAAACACACTTTCCAGTATGTCTACCTTGTTATGACTTATCTCTTCTCATACAGTCTAATCAAGTGGATTATGTATCAGGTTTTGTGTAATTGTATTTGAAGAGGGTGACGGGTGGTGTGTGCATACTTTATTGCTAAGCTCTCTATTCTTAACTTACTACTAAATCCGACTTGGGCTTTTAAGTTTCATAAAAGCTGTCCTGAAGATTTGTTCTAAGAAGTGGAAAATGTAGCCCATTACTTTCCACCTTATAGGCTACACCTTGACCTAACATATTAATGTAAAATTCTCTTGCTTACTATAAGAACTTGTTAGGGTTTGCTGAAGATGGCAGTATATAGGCTGATAAATGCTAAAGGTGGTGAGGTATATCAGGGTTTATCGATTATAGAACAGGCTCCTCTAGAGGGATGTAAAGCACTGCCAAGTCCTTTGAGTTTTAGGCCATTGCTAATAGTACTCTGGTGAACATTCTTGTTTGTTGAATGTTTATGTTTAGGGCTAAGCATAGTTGGATATCTAATCCCAGTTTGGATCTTAGCTATTGTGAATTACGAGAAAGCATGTTTGGTGATAACCTTGAACTCTATGCTATAGTCCATCCATTTGGTCACCAAATCACCATTTCATCCTTTATTTTTTGCAAACAAATAATATGCTCATTCCCTCACCAAGTAAGATAACCTAAAATCCCACCCAGGCACTGCATTAAATTCAAAATACAGGATTCCCAGGTAATGCACAGGATTCTCCATCTGTTCGTAATATCTCTCCATATTATCCTGTGGCCCAATAATTCTCAACCAGAGGTGGTTTTTGTGGAATGTCTGGAAACGTTTTGACTGACACAATTGAAGGAGTGAGGTGGATACTATTGGCAACTAGTGTGCAGAGGCCAGGAAGGCTGCTGAACATTATAAAATACATAGGACAGCCCCACAAAAAGAACTTTCCAGTCCAATATATCAGTAGTGCTGAGGGTGAGAAACTCTACTGCAACCCATGAACTGATATCTTTTCCAAACTGCACCCAGTATGTAACAATGCAGCAAATTTACTGCAGTCAACATGTCCAGGTAGGAAAGCAGGGGAAAGAAGACACTGGACTATGCAAAGATGAGATTCTGCTAGGAGGCACTGTGATGGACCTGAACAGGAAGTTCCTCCACTACATCCTGGTACCACTCTCAGTGGGGAACCCCCTTGTCCTTGGTCCCCTGTGGTCACTGGCTCTGTGTTCTGGAAGTTCTTCCTCTAAGCCTGTATTTGAAATAGGTATTGAGAAGCATGACTTCTGTAGAGAGAGTACAGCTTTTAAAATAAGCTCTTGAGTGATTTTCTTAGCAGTACAATTTCTCAAACACTGAAAAGACTTTTGATCCATTTGCTTCCCTGACAGTTCCATAAGCCAGTAAACATGAAAGTTTCCTAGAGATAATTCTCGATCCTATTTCTTTGCTTCTTCATTCCTATGCCTCTTTTCCTCTGAATTTGAGGGACTACTTGGAGACCTCCAATGTGAGGCCACACCCTAAATCTAATTTTTGCTGCATGACTGAAATTTTATCGACCTTTGTTGCTCAAACGCCTTTTCAGGTTTATTTCCTATTCTTTGAAGTATAGAACAGTCAGTTTTTTCAACCCCTCAAGGCTCCAAAGTTCTGAACTCTCTATATTCTGTTTTACATCATGTTTGGAAACCTTTTAATTATTCTAGGAGCTCATCTTATTTTTCCAATATCTTGTTAAATACAGCCAGTGAATATAGCCTACCAGCATTTCATTTTCCAACCTCTTCTAGAGCTATGGGATTTAGAGGCATCTTATTGTCCTTTCAATTTACTGCAGGCAATTCTTACCAAATGTCTTGTACTATGGTTTCAACATCCAAAATTTGTACTGAAACTGAATCCATATGGGACAGTAAGAGAAAGAACCTTTAGGAGGTGTTTAGAGCTCTTCCCCCATGAATGGATTACCTCATTTGTGTGATTGATAGATTAACACATTAATAGGATAATGGATTGAGAGTGGGTTTGCTACAAAAGGCAGTTCTCATGGTCCCGGTCTCCTGCCTTGTGATGCCTTGCACCACTTTGGGACTCTGCCAGCAAGAAGGCCATCACCAGATGCAGCCCTTTGACCTTGAAGCAGAACTACAAGCCAAAATAAACCACTCTTCATTGTAACCTATCCAAATTGTGGTGTTATGTTTTTAATAGGAGAAAAGATACCAAGACATTTTGCCATGGATTTCCATTTTCCAGTCTCTGGTAAGTTTTCTTGCTGTCTACTGCCTGACAAGTTTGAGATTTTTAAAATAGCATCCTGCTTCTGTAACAATTTTTGTATGAAGACAATGCTAGTTGTTGTGGCACATATACCTTCAAAGGGTCACAATAAATTTTTGTTTCTTGCTCACTTAACAATTCAGCGTAAGCATTTCCTGGCCAAAGGCGATTGGGTAAGGGGAGTAACTCTTTGATTCATAATCACCTAGGGATCCAGGCTGGTAGAGGCTCTGTCATCCAATATATGATATCCAGTGTTTCTCTTGATGGCAAAAATCTGACCAGAAGATGCCAGAAATGAAGAGGATCACGTAAGGGCAGTCTCTATGGACCAGGCCTCAATTGGTATCATCACTTCTGTTCACAATGCACATTCATTTAAATGAGATTTAAATAAAAGAGGAGTGTGCATCTTCTAGGAAGTGTTCTTGAAAGGAGGGAGCATACTTTTCTTCCTACCATCTTCTTGCTGACTGAAACTGAGAAATGGTGGCTGGTGCAAAAGCAGCTATCATCAACCATCTGGTCAAAACCACACATTAAAGATGATGGCATAACAGTGCATGAGTTCCTGAGGGTCAAGGAGCTCGCATGGCAGAGCTCCAGGCTGTTTACCCCCTGTCTTTAAGGAAACAATGAGCTCCTGTCATATTTAAGCCACTGCAGTTTTAAGTTTTATTTGCAGTTGAATCTAACTTAACTTACAAGGTATTCTCTAATTGTTTGGTATGGCTATTTTCTCTTCTGCCCACCTCCACTCCTTTGTATTGATGACTTCTGCTATTTCCTTCTCATAGTCTAGAGTGCTTTCAGAACTCTCAAATCTTTAGCAAGGAGTAGTTTTAGCACTTATTTTACATCTCTATTATTTCACCTGAGAGATAAAAACTTAGGATTTGTCCATAAACTCAGATTATTTCAAGAAATATTTTTTGACATCCACTAATGTCACGTCCCAGACTGGATACAAAACATACAAAGATAATTAGCAAAACCACCCCTGCCTTTGAAGAACTTGCATTATGGGTACATTACTGGTACCCTTTCCAACTTCCACTCCACCCTCCTGTTTGAAGAAGTTGAAAAGCTAAAAAATGACATTTCTCAGAATCCCTTCCCACTTAAGTTCTAGGTACAAATAAGGTCTGCCAAAGAGATATACTTAGAAAAAAATGTACAAGTAAATGAAGGTTACCTTCCTGCATTTGCAGGTTACTTGTGAGGAGTGATGACATGTATGTGACATTCATGCTCCCCTTGTGGTCTTCATGTTGTGAGAGTCAGTGCTGACAGCAGCAATAGCAGTGTCTAATCCTAGGTACATTCTAGTCAGAATAAGCCAGGCTTATTATGTGGCTCAGTGGTAGAGCACTCCTCTAGCACTTGCAAGGCCCTGGGTTCAATTCTCAGCACAACATAAAAATAAATAAATAAATAAATAATTAAATTAATTAATTAATTAAAGGTACTGTGTTTAATTACAATTAAAAATTCAAAATAAATTTAAAAAAATGATTCCCCAAATCTCAGTGGCCTAATGCAGTAAAAGTTTCTTTCTCACACCAAAATGTTTACTGCAGATGTGGACAGTTGCTCTCCATGTTCTTAGAATCTAGGATGCTTCAACTTTGTACCTACTATGTTACCCCAGGGTTTCTTCCATGACTTTTGTGGCAGGGAAGAGACAGTCTAGAGAATGCTCACAAGCTTGTGATGGTGTCATTCTGGAAGTGACACATTACTTCCTCTCAGATATAATTGGCTAGAATTAGTCACATGGTCCTATCTACATGTGGACCTAGAAATGTAAGCTTCCATATTTGGAAGTAAAGGAGTCACACAAAAGGAAGCAAGAATGTGAAGAGAGAGCCTACAGAATGGGGGGGAAATCTTTATTACCTGCACCTCAGATAGAGCAGTAGTCTCCAGGATATGTAAAGAACTCAAAAAACTTAACACCAGCTGGGGTGTGGTGCTGCATGCCTATAATCCCAGCAGCTTGGGAGGCTGAGACAGGAGAATTGTGAGTTCAAAGCCAGCCTCAGCAACTGTGAGGCACTTAGCAACTCAGTGAGACCCTGTCTCTAAATAAAAAAAACAAAATACAGGTGGGGATGTGGCTCAGTGGTCGAGTTCCCTGAGTTCAATCCCAGTACCAAAAAAAAACAAAAAACAAACAAACAAAAAAACCTAACACCAAAAACCAAATAAATAACCCAATCAATGAATGGGCAAAGAAATTGAATGTACACATCACAGAAGAAACACAATTGGTTAATAAATATATGAAAAAATGTTCAACATCTCTAGCAATTAGAGAAATGCAAATTAAAACTACACTGAGATTTCATCTCACTCCAGTCAGAATGCCAATTATCAAGAATACAAATAACAGTAATGTGGTGAAAATGTGGGGGAAAAGGTACACTCATACATTGCTGATGGGACTGCAAATTGGTGCAAGTACTAAGGAAAGCAATAAGGGATTCCTCAGAAAACTTGGAATGAAACCACCATTTGACCCAGTTATCCCACTCCTTGGCACATTCCCAGGAGACTTAAAATCAGCAGACTATAGTGACAACAGCCACATCAATGTTTATAACAGCTCAATTCACACTAGCTAAACTATGGAACCAAACTATGTGCCTTTCAAAAGATGAATGGATAAAGAAAATGAGGTATACATAATAATGGACTATTACTCAGCCATAAAGAAGAATGAAGTTATGGCATTTGCCAGTAAATGCATGGAACTGTAGACAATCATGCTAAGTGAAACAAGTCAATCCCCCCCAAATCAAAGGCCAAGTGTTCTGATATGCAGATGCTAACACACAATAAGGAGGGGGGTGAAGGGAAAAAAAGAGAAGTTCATTGGATTAGACAAAGGGGAATGAAAGGAAGGGAGGGACAATGAGAATAGGAAAGACAGTAAAATGAATTGGATATCACTCTCCTATGTTCATATATGAATATACAACCAGTGTAACACCACATCATATACAACCACAAGAATGGGAAGTTATACTCCATGCATGTATGATACGTCAAAATACACTCTACAGTCAAGTATAACTGAAAAGAACAAATAAAAATTTTTAAAAAGGAAGTGAAATAGGACCAGACTAGTAATGTTCATCTTAACTGATGTAACTTTGGACTTACTGGTCTGGGTATTTCTACTCCTCCATCCCTTCCAAGGACCTCAGAAGCACTAAAATGCCAGATGAAATTCCTTTGTGTTTTGAAATATCTAGAGTGGTTGTGGATTCCTACAGTAAATGCTGGATGAATCGGGTGTGTGCTGGTAGCTTTATGTCATTTTACTACTACCTGTCCTTATCATCTCTGCCTCCTAAGGCTGTCCTGTATGAACTGCATATTCCAGGCTCCTTTACCTTCTGGCTTTGGTTGGGGCAGATCATGGGAGACTCCAGCAGGAGATGAGAAAACAGGAGTTGAGACAGATCAGATATTTATCTCTGCCTCCTTTCAACTCCCCACAAAACTGTGAGTTTTTGATCCTGCCCCCAACTCTGTAGGGTCCTTTTGTGATAGTAGGAGCAAAAGGGACTCCATTTTGTTTTATGACTTCATCCTGTAAAACAACCATGCCAAGTAAAAGAGTCATGACTGGGGCAAGATGTTCTTTTCCTTTTGCTATAGAAACCTTTAAGAACATGGAACTACCTAATGGGGCATTGTTTCTGTAACTAGGGTAATGGGGCTCTGTTTCTGTAACTGGGGTGACTGGGCTAACTGTGATTGGTTAGGCTTCCCTCCGCTTGACTGCACTGTCTCGCTTCTGTAACCTGGCTTGCTTGCATTAGCTAGACCCCCTGAACATCCCTTTTGCGGTTTTCAGGCTTATAAGGAGTGCTCTTGCAATTTTTCAGGGCTGATCAGGGGAACAGCTTTATGTTCTGGTCAGCCGCCACCGGTGTGCTTCAATAAAGGCTTGATTCGATTATACGTGAGTGGTCTGGAAGTCAGTTTATGAAACCCTGGGACAAAGCTTTAACTATAACACTTTCATTAAACTTCCCCCATCTAAACGTTTTGAGTATGATGTCTGTTTTGACCCTGACCCATAGTAGGTGTTTAATAAGCAAAGTTTTTCGACTATATGTATAAAAAAGAATAACAGACCATCTCTCATCTTCCAGTTTTACTACAGCTGGAGGTCTTTCTAAGATGCTCTTCTTCTGCCTTAAAACATCAGTGGCTCCCATCTCTACCCATCGCCACAGCCCCACTATAAACTGCAGCCAGACAGAAGTAATTTCAGTTCACTCTGAAATGTGTTCTCTTCCTCTGAGCCTCTGCACATGCAGAGTAGGCTGGAAACTGCTTCCCACCCCGACTCTCATCAAAAAGTCACTTACCCTCAGAAGCTTCCCTGAGATGGTAGAATACTCTCCCTCTGCAGTCTTTATGTACCATTATACAGAGAGTATTCACTGTTACTTTGTGCTAGGACTGCCTACTTACCTGTGTCCTCCAAGACTGTAAGATCTAGAACAAGGAATGAGTCCTAGGACAGGAAATGAGTCTTTCCCTCTCTCTGTGTGTCTCTGTCTCTCTTTCTGTCTCTCATTGATCTGTTGCTTTTCTGTTTTCTTCCATTCATTTGTAAGCCCCTGTGTATCTTATTCATTTGTATGTAGATCCCAGCATAATAGCCTGGCACACAGTAGGTCTTAGTAACTACAAATGTTGAATGATTAAAACTCTCTCTTGGCTTCCAGATCATCTCTCTTTCTTGATTT
>NW_026000076.1:9731469-9736514 GCF_001458135.2 Marmota marmota marmota
AGGAGCCCTCTTCTATACCCTACGTCAATGGGGTCCTCTTCTGCAAGATGGGGCTGCTGGACGGCAGCAGCTTCACCCCAGAGTCCTCCAGGTAAGGCGCCCTCAGGGCCTTCTGCTCCTCCTGAGCTGCCACGCCCCCTGCGCAGCCTTGGCTGGTTCATGGACAGCATCCCTTCCCTTGGCCCCTTCTTCCAGCCTGGCAGCCAGCCTTCTGAGCTCGCTGTCCTCCAGGGACTGGTCTGAAACCAATCAGGAATGTATGGATCAGCACAAAGTGCTTCCCAAATGGGTTTATCTAGGCTGGCCTTGGCTTCTGCCTTCCTGGCTCCAAATGGTTCCTGGTGACAGCTCTTTCCTCCCAATTCTCTAGGAATGGGAGAGATGGCCAAAGGGAGAGAGAGGATGCTTCTTGTTTTCCTTAAGAAGCATCAAGTGCTTCTTACAAAGTGGAATTGGAACTGTTGTTTAAAAAAAATGACCCCGGCTGCTCGAGTTCCGAGAATCTGCGCTGAACAGCCTGTGCTTGGTGTCACTCTTCTTTCTGGTGGGCTAGGAGGGATTTTTGCACGCCCAGATTGAGGCTGAGGTAGGCCAGGTCAGCCTTAATTTAAGGCAAGTGTTCCTAGCAGATGAGGCAACAGTCCATGAGACTGTAGATTGCACCTCCAGCTCCAAGCTAATGCTCATCAAATTACCTGTCTTGAAGTGACCACTGTGAGTCTCAATGTGCGGGACTTAGAACCAGGAGGGAAGCCCAAACTCTGTGCTCATTTTGAAATGAGCCTCTCCCTGTGTGCCCTGTGCACTCTCTGGGAGAGACATTAGTAGGTCCCAGAATGCAGCCAGGTGTGGCAATGTTCCTTGAGTAATTTCAGCGTTATTCACAGATTGATAGATTTGCCCTAGGGTGTTTTTTCTTTTCAAGAAAATAGAAAACAAAAAAAAAAAAGTTTATAACTGAATTTTTGAGTTCTTGAGGTCAAAGAGAAGGGTTAATAATCTTTGTTTAACCCACATTTAGTGGTCACAAACTTTATTTTTACACTAAAACTATTGTACTTTCTTTTTTATCTGACATCCCATTAAAATTGTAAAGGAAATAATGTCAATGGATTGTGGAATTGGAGCCAGAAAATTGTCCATTGTGGTAATATTGAAGTCTATGGGAGCCCGATAATGTCTGGTTGGCTAAACCAAAGGATGTGTAAAGCACTATATTGATTCTCAAAATTAATAAATAGTCCACTGAGGATAATTTTAAAAATTAAATTTTGGTAACAAATCTGAGGATATTCAGCTAATTAATTATGGTACATAATTTTTAGCACACCTGTAAAAGAATACTGAAATACTATAATATTTCAAATAATATGTGTGTGTGTGTGTGTGTGTGTAATACCAGCTCCCAAGGTAGGGAAAAACCTATATCAATTCCGAATGTACTGTATGTGAAAGTGACAGTCTTGTTTTGCAGTCTTGTTTTGCTGCTAGGTTCTACCCCCTGCCTGGAGCAGTTAGGTGAATACTCCTGGCCCAATGGTGACACCTGGTGGTCAGGACACTTGTTGGCTACCTTCTTAAGTCAGTTATTTAGTCATTGCAGGCAAACATGTCCACTAGGCTTTTTGAATATTATTATTATTATTATTATTTATTATTATTATTATTATTATTATTATTATTATTATTTTGGTACCGCAGTTTGAACTCAGGAGTACTGGACCACTGAGCCACATCCCCAGCCCTATTTTGTATTTTATATTTATAGACAGGGTCTGGCTGAATTGCTTAGCGCCTCACCATTGCTGAGGCTGGCTTTGAACTCACAATCCTCCTGAAATATACTATCCTATTTAATTCTCACAGCAAGCCTAGGGATCCACATTTTGTGAATAAATGATTCAAAGTCCCCACAGATGTTATGTGTAATGCCGAGATTCTGATACAGGTGTAATGTCAAACAGGGTGATGCCAGATAAAGGGGGAAAGTGTGTTCTGTGCTGAAGTGTTTCTAAATAGGCAACTTCCTAATGGTTTTAAGGTGCAGTAGGTATCATTTGATTTGTCCTCTGCAAGACTTGGAAATGAAAAACTATCCTGTGATAAGCTTCACCCTTTCTCTTCCAACTAAAATCTGGCTTTAATCAAGGTAAACACAGGTAAAGTAAGCATATTGCTTGATTTTTTGTTCATTTTTTTACCTTTTAGGCTGAGCAGAGAATGAGAAAAGTCTGATTCTTGATTTATTTCCCCCTTGTTCCTCAATTCTTTTAAAAATTTAATTTTTTTTTTCAGAATATTATGTAGTTGGAATCGAACAGTTTGGAGCCCTTTCAGACTGGTGTCTTTTGCTTAGTAATGTGCATCTAAGCTTCCTCCATGTCTTTTCATGGCTTCCTAACTTTTTTTAGTGCTTAATAATATTCTGTTATCTAGAATTCAATTCATTTGTTTTCATCAGAACATCTTTATTGCTTCCAAGTTTGGGCAGTTATGAATAAAGAAGCTATAAACATGCATAGTTAGGGTTTTATATGGATATGTTTTCAATTCACTGGATTAAATACCAGAGAACATGACTGCTGGACCACATGGTGAAAATGTAGTCCATGCTTTATAAAGGTGAATGGTTCACTGGAGGCCAATAATTAATATTCTGCTTTGTAAACATGTAACTTAAGGTCAAAAAAGTTAAATGACTTACTCAAGTATTATACTAGTAATAAGTGATAGAGCAGGTCTAAACTTTGGGTTTTCTCCCTACTGGTCCAAGACTTTTTACTGTCTTATGTGGCTTCCTCATTACATGACAGAGAAAAAGTTTAGATTTCTTACCCAGAGGTCTAAGTCTAAAATTATCACACAGCTCAAAAAAGACTGCAGTAATGTCATACCTAGAACTGGGTGGGGAAAAAGGTACAAGCTAGAAAAGTATAATATTTAAGACCTTCAAGAGTGATGAGGATATTAAAGTTTCAAATAAACCCAAGTGTTTTATTTATGTTTAAAACTTGTTAAGTCGATAGTGAAATAGCAACTTACAGGAGGAATGAAAATACTTACAAATCCCATATCCCATAGGGTTTAATATCCGGAGTTGGGCTGGGTTTGTGGATCAGTGGGAGGGCACTTGCCTAGCATGTGTGAGGCACTGGGTTCAATTTTAAGCACCACGTAGAAAAATAAATAAAATAAAGTTATTATGTCCAATTATAACTAAAAATGTTTTTTTTAAAAATACCCAAAGTAATGGGCTGGGGTTGTAGCTCAGCGGTAGAGTGCTTGCCTATCATGTGTGAGGCCCTGCATCACATAAAAATAAATAAGTAAAATTAAGGTATGTGTCGAACTACAACTAAAAAATAATTTTTTTAAAATCCAAAGTAAATAAAGAACTCCTTCAACTTCAACAACAATAAATTTTGATTAACAAATGGGCAAAGGATTTCTCCAAAGAAGTTGCACAAATGACCAATAAGCACAAGATGTACAGCATCACTTATCATTAGGGAAATGAAAATCAAAACTACAATTAGGTTACCAACAATAAAAATTAAAAAAAAACACAACTACAATTAGGAACCACCTCACACCCATTAGGATTGGCTACTATTCAAAAATAATAATAATAATAACAAATGTTGACAAGGGAATGGAAAAATAGGAACCTTCTTGTGTTGTTGGTCGGGTAATATAAAATAGTGCAGCCACTATGGAAAACAGTATGGCAGTTGATGAAGAAACTTAATAAGCAATTCCACTTTGGGGTATAAGTACCCAAAAGAATTGATAACAAAAACCAAACAGGTATTTGGACACCCATGCTCATAGCATTATTTGCAGTAGCCAAAGGTGTAAGTATTTTAAGTGTCCATCAAAGGTTGAATGGATAAACAAAATTTGGCATACACACATAGAGTAGAATAGTATTCATCCTTAAAAAGGAAGGGAATTCTGATACATCATTAATGACATTTAAGGATATGTTGCTATGTGAACTTAAGGACAAATACTGTTGTAATTCAACTAAGGACATTAGTTAATTCTGACCCAGAGTAGTAAGATTCGTAGAGAAAGAAAGTTAAGATTGGTGATTGCCAGGGAATGAATAGTGGAATAGGGAGTTGCTTAATGGAAATGGAGTTTTGGTTTTGTAAGATAAAGAGTTCTGAAGATTGGGCACACAACTGCGTGACTGTAATTAAGCCACTGATCTGAACTGTACACTTAAAAATGGTTGTGATGGAGAGTGTTATGTGTATTCTACCATTAATTTAAAAAATGAGTAAATATTTTGACCAAGCTCCATATTTTTATAAGGCTAAGCTAATTACTTATGTGTTATTATATTCAAGTAAACTACATGAGTGTTAAAAAGGATTTTCTTTAATACTCAATTTTTGATGAGTCCAGTCAGTCACTCTAATAACTAATATGATTTAGTAGACATATAGCTTAGGATTATACAGTGATTAATTTTTATTTGACATTTTTGGAAAGTTCCTCCATCATAGTATAACTGTTTAACTCTGAGGCATTGCCAAGTTGTTTTTCAAGAGGCTGCACTAGGAAATGGTTTCTTGACAGAAACATGAGTGCAAGCAAATGTCTTCAGATTGGCTGGGTTTTGGGGGCTCAGGGTTCTACAAAATTTAGATTTCAATCCAAGGTCATGGTAAAACATGTGAATTTCAATGCCAGGACTCTGATGATACAAGAGGGGAACATGGAAGGTGCCTACAGGACCCTCAGCAGAATCCTCACCATGGAATGGGCACTGAGGAACATGAAGCTATAGTGGTGCTGTGATGTGCCTGGCCTCCTGTGAAGACAGGGAAACTATGGAAACTGCTGGTGGATCTGCAAAGTGAAAATGGCTCCAAAAATCAATTTCTTTTTTATCACTCCCCAGTACGGGGACTGGAACCCAGGAGCATTCTACCTCTGAACTGCATCCCCAACCCCTTTTACAAACTTTATTTTGAGACAGGGTCTTGCTAAGCTGCCCAGGTTTTTCTGTTTTTTTTTTTTTTTTTTTTTTTTTC
>NW_026000076.1:9738037-9747055 GCF_001458135.2 Marmota marmota marmota
TAATTATGTCAAAATGAGCCCCACTATTATGTGTAACTATAATATACTAATAAAACATTCAGAAGTAAACACATATGCTGTGTTGATGAAGATTTACTACTGATATACCACTCTTTAAAATGCCTTTTTTTAAATTGATTTTTTTATATGACAGCGGAATACATTACAATTCATATTACACTTACAGAGCAAATTTTCATATCTCTTGTTGTATATAAAATATATTTACACCAATTTGTGTTTTCATACATGTACTTTGGATAATGATATGCAAACATAAGTCAAATGTTATTCAAGTCAAAATGTCTGACTTTCTGTCATCTCATTTTTCCCTTTTCTGGTTGAATCCTATCACTCCTATTTCAAAACTTAGCTTACATACCACTTTTTCTAAGTAGTGTTTTCTAATTTCTCAGCTAGAATTAACAGTTCCATTTTTTTCTTTGAAATTACACTTAACCAGTAAGGGGAAAGAGCATATGACTCAGTAAATCCCAAAGGTATATATGCTAGAGAAATGAAAATAAAATGTTCACATAGTCACAGTTGACATGTTTGTCTCCAACACTGGAACATCGGCTTGAAAGGAGTGTTGTCTTGTATATCTAAGGATTCTGGTTTCCTGAGTACTCAGAAGCCTGGAATCAAAAAGATGATCAATAAAAAGCTGGTTGCACTACTTTTATTAATTGCAATAAATGCAGTAGCAAATGAAGTAAATGCAAATGCATTTAAAAAGATTTTCTTTCAGTCTTCTTATTAGTAAAGGTAAATGCACAAATGTGATTATGAGGTGGTAATTAGAAAACTATCTATGTCTATATTTCAATGTCTATATCATAGATATATAGATATAGTATCTATATAGCTATATAATTTTATGTATCTAATATATGTGTGTGTGTGTGCCACAGTCCGGCTGCAGCAAAATAACCGGGGGGCGACGAGCAACTTGTGTAGATTGATACAGCTGGAGTGGGAGCCGTTTATTGTAGGACAGGAGTGGTATATATACATTCCACACAGCTTATCTTAATTAACATAAACCAGATACAGCAGTCAACCAATAAGGAATCTCCACACTTAATGGCTCCCTGGCATTACTTCACAAACCACTCCCTCTGGCAAAATGCCAGGCACCATCCAGACTTGTTTACAGACTCTAACATTTGTCAGGTGCCATCCAGACTTGTTTACAGACTCTAACATTTGTCAGGCTCCATCCTGACTTGTTTACAGACCCTAACATTTTCCCCTTTTGTTTAATTTAAATAACGAGCATAGTGGTTTTTACACAAACACCATAAATAATCTGCTACAAGCAGAAGGGGAGGATACAAAATGCCACAATACCAAGCCAATTGATGGCTCCATGCAAGAAGCCCTTGGAAAAATTATACCAGCAATGACACCATTAGCAAAGATACCAAGTTACAATTTGTTGTAGATTACAGTTTGTTGTCTCAGTCCAGGTAAAGTAGTGTCTCAATAGATTAACTCACAGTCCAGGTAAATCAAAGTCCAGGTAAGTTCTGCAGGCAGCTAGCTTAAATCACAGTCCAGGTAAGTGCTGCAGGCATCTAGCTTGATCCAAAGTCTTGTCCGGTTCTCTTCCACCTTCGTCTTCACTGGCACTGGGATGAAGGCAGGAACTCCGGATGGCTAAAGAAAATCCTGTAGTATTCCAGCAGGCACTAAGAAAACAATCTTCTGAACAATTTAGTACATTATCTCAAGGTTTTTTACATTTGAAATAAGCCTTAATAGTGCTCATTACTCATTAGCTTCCAGGTGTGGGAGAACCACTGTAGTTACCGGCCTTGGAAATAATCAAACTTCAGGGACACGGGCCATCTTCCATTTGCAGCATCTCTGACAGCCCCAGATGGCCCCAGAGAGAGTCCGGGGAGTGTCCCGGACTCCCGGGCAGAGGCCCGGGGAGAGTCCCAGGGAGCGTCCCGGACTCAAACTGCCACTGGGCACAGGGAACAAGAGCCTGAGAGACTGTGCCTCCAGGTCAGGTTTGGATTTGGGCTCTCGAAGTGGCATCCCACTCCCCAGGCAGGGGGCAGGGAAGAGCCGGCTGCTACTGTTTGGAAAGTCCTTGCTGCGCCATGACCGGCTCGCGCATGTGGCAGTGGCCGCCGCTGCCGATTGATGTACCCTCCCGTAACGAAAAGTATTTAGTAGTAGCCTTTTGCAATTTCTTTCTTGATAATCTTTCCTCCTCTGAACTTTTTTATTCTTTCTGATTAGAGTTCCTGGGCTTCTATCAACACATGCCCTAACTATTCTTGGTTCCATTGGGGTGCCTCTTTCCCTTAGTAATTTACTTCTCACCCCTTCCATATTTTCATCATAAAGACAATACAATACACTGAGACAAAACAAGACACAAACATACTGTATCAATCTTCTCCATTTTCTCGAAATGGCCATTTTTCCTCTTGCCCTATCTGCCTAGGGACAAGCAGATTTGCTCCCGTCCTATCTATGGATGGGCAGCTTTTTTTCATCACTTACCCCCGAGTGTCCCGGGGCTCCCCATACGGGCCACCATCTGCCGCAGTCCGGCTGCAGCAAAATAACCGGGGGGCGACGAGCAACTTGTGTAGATTGATACAGCTGGAGTGGGAGCCGTTTATTGTAGGACAGGAGTAGTATATACATTCCACACAGCTTATCTTAATTAGCATAAACTAGATACAGCAGTCAACCAATAAGGAATCTCCACACTTAATGGCTCCCTGGCATTACTTCACAAACCACTCCCTCTGGCAAAATGCCAGGCGCCATCCAGACTTGTTTACAGACCCTAACATGTGTGTGTGTGTGTGTGTGTGTGTGTGTGTGTGTGTGTGTGTATATATATATATATATATGATGCAGATATTTAAAATTCAAGAAACTAGGTGGAAAAATGTTCCAAAAATTAATTTTCTAGACTGATGAACATAAATTTTAAAAAATATTCTCAGCTTCAAATTATTATAAAACAATGGAAAGATTTCTTTTCTAGAATCAAACCACACTGCAGATTTAACATTTACAATAATTTGTCTTTTTAAAATTATAACAAAAGTAAAACAATGTGGTTAAACCTGAAGTCTAATTGCAAAATCGACAGTTCAATTATTTTCTTAAGAAGGTACTCAAGGCTTGTCAGTGACTCAAACTAATTTGTTACAAGAAGAATGAATTTCAAATTTCAAAAGGCTCAGTGCAGTGGAAAAGCTCTCTATTTTACTGAAAATAAAGAAATTGGCATGCAGTAATCATATTATTCTTGTCAAAACCAAGTTAACTAAACAGTTAATGAAACCATCCCCTGGTGAGTGGAATGGTTGCTAGAGGCCTCCCCATGGGTAAGAGGAGACACTGAACGAGAAGGAAGCCAGTGGATCTCTCAGAGCAATGAAATTCTACGTGTCTCAGAACCCACTTATGATGGAACAGACCATGTTCAGGTACACTCTGTTTACACAGTTTTATATATTTTGTTATTGCTACTAAATTAGAATAAGATTTTAAAATGTGCTTAGTATGAAAAATAAGAAAGCTATCTTTGAAAACTAAAAGAAAGTGAGCATGGAGTTGGGTGAGAATGTACTTTTTCCTTCACGATGAGGGGCT
The DNA here is from genome assembly GCF_001458135.2 of Marmota marmota marmota. Lineage (NCBI taxonomy): Eukaryota > Metazoa > Chordata > Mammalia > Rodentia > Sciuridae > Marmota > Marmota marmota. Next base: position 9,741,671 of record NW_026000076.1, read on the forward strand.
TTTGAGAGCAGGGAAGAAGATATGTCTCATCCTCTCACTGTCTGAAGGCTCAACACGCACAAAAGCCAGAAGTGGGATGGGGGAACTCCCAGTGTGTGTCTTTGGTGATTTATTCAGAAAGAATTTTTAAAGAACTATTAAGTGCCACACGATAGATGCTATCAGTGGAAAGAAAAAAAAATGCATCTCCACTCTTAAGAATATCAGTGAAAAATAAATACATGGACTATAAATAACACCTGTAGACTGTAGTGCAGTACCTTAAATTTGGGGTCAGACAGACTTGGACTCTCAAACACTGACATTGAATTGTGATCCCTAATAGCTACCCAGCATTCACACATCACTACAAGTTAAGGGATCATAATGGAGTAAATAAGATGGTGTAATGATCCCCTGCCCATCCCTGTTTATCCATACCCTATGATCAATTGGTTGATTCCTCTGTTAGTGAATTTGCAATCCAGAGGTGGCTTCTATTAGCATTACTCTAGTTTACAGTTTAGACTGATACCACGTTTAACCCTTCTGACTTAAAAATACATGAACTTAGAAAGATGAGTGAAACAATGTGCCTGACTGTGATAGCCCCATGTATGTTCATGGTTAGTTGTTCTGAAAATGGAAAATGCATTGCAAAGAACATAGAAGCAATTTAAATCAAAGGTAGAGAAACCAGGTCATGTCTCAATCACAAGAGGGTGGTCTGTTTCCATTTATGCTGCACTTGTGGTGTGTGTAGGGTGCAGGGCAGTTGAGTTTTGCCAGGCTGCCATGCAGCCATCTCTACAACCTGGTGAGGCTCAGACTCGCTCCTGTGCTGGAGCCAGGCCCAGGCTCTCATTCCTACTACTCCTGACACCTCCTGACATGCCTGTCTTCACACAGCTCTTCTGGCAGACTGAGCAGCTGCAGATACTGGCGCTGAGTCCATCAGAAGGTGCAGGCTGCCAAAGCACAGTTACAGGGAGGAGAGAGGCAGGGCAACCTCTGGCTGGGCTCTGACCTTTTCTGTGCTGAGCTCTATTCCAGAGCCAGTGACCTGACAGAGCAGTGGCCCAGGCAACCATCTTCTCCTCATGTGATCTCACGAACCAGAGATGCTTTTCCTCTACTCCCAACTCCCTTAAAAAATCCTGATGTATTTCTGAGCTTAATTTGGCAAACATTTGTGTCTGGGGATGCGGGGGGCCCCGGACCCAGCACTTGCAGCTCTTCACCCAGGTACCTGTCCGTGTGCTGTCTAGTCAAGCTGCAGCTCTTGAAGGTTGTTTCCCATCCCCTGGATTATTCCTCCTCCATCCTAAGAAACTCAAATAAATCATCAGCCAGGAGGAGATGGGAAGTCCATAATAAGAGAGCAGAAAAGAGTGAAAGGAAGTCTTTAAGCCTCACCCTGCCTCCAGAAAAGGAGGAGGAATTGGAAGATTTGAACTGCAAGTTAGATTTAGAAACTTTTGCCCTTCAGTTTCTTTCCAAATAAAATGTGATAATCTCCAAAAGACCTTTTATTGAAGTCATAATAACTAGGCTTTCTATAACTATGTCATGAATTAATGAAAGATTAAATGTTTAATTTGCTTTTAAATCATCATTAGGTTTATTAATATTAAAATTACTCTGCTCATGAATACCTTTTAGATGGTTTGCTGTGACACTGTGAACTAAGGGGAAAAATGTTATTTGCTAATTACTTTAGATGACAATTCAATAGATCCTCACTTTTGTTTAAAAACAGATAAAATAAAACCAAGAAGATGTTCATGGGACTACACCAGCATTTTGGAAACCTGAAGACAGAGGTGAGTGCAACTGGCCCCGTGGAACAACTCATGAGAAGTCTGTGGGTTTCATAGTAACTATCAATCCTGCTCTCTAGAAAAGCTGTGCCACCAACAGACATGGCACAAGGAACCAGAGAATGAGAAGCAAAGTTTCCTGAACAGCCCTCTGGGAGGAAACCCATAGATCACCCATTGCTTTTATTTAAAAAAAATTTTTGGGGGGGGAGTAAGGGTACCAGGGATTGAACTCAGGGTCACTGAACCACTGAGCCACATCCCAGCCCTTTTTTGTATTTTATTTAGAGACAGGATCTCACTGAGTTGCTTAGCATCTCACTTTTGCTGAGGCTGGCTTTGAACTCAGGATCCTTTTGCCTCAACCTCCTGAGCTGATGGGATTACAGGAATATGTCACCATGCCCATAATCACTCATTGCTTTTAACCTTCTCTCAAGCCATCCAATGATTAACAAATATTTTTCTGCAGCAAAGAGTTCCCAGGCACTGCAAAGCTGGCACATCAAAGGGCCAGGGATTCCAATCTGCTCACCATCACTACTTCCTAATCACATCACATCACTACCTACCTAATCACCAACTTGAAATCCTGGGTCCCACCAGACACCCCTGAGCATCTTCCCCTCTTGGTCTCCACACACCGCAGTCAGCACATTTGCTTCCAAATGCTTCACCTTTCTCCAAAGCCACCAAGAAGGGAGTCCAACTGCCTTGCGACTGCCAGCCTGTCTTCTTGATCATCTGTCCTCTACCCTCTGCCCTGTACTCTTTGTAGAAAGCAGATCTGGTTGTGCTCTTCACTTGCTTGAAACTAACTTTAAATCAGAGCTCAGACACCTGCAGCCTGAGAGCATCCTGTCCTGCAGGGAGTCCCAGACCTGCACTGAGAACCCCTTGGTGAGCCTTCAGATATGTCCTTTCCTAAACTCATTCTAAGGCCAATAAATGTGGATGTCTGGGGGCGAGATCCAGGCACTAAGAACTTCCCAGGTGACTCTAGGGACAGCCAAGATTCCACAGTTCTGTTCGCTGGTCAGATGACTGAAAAATGAGCACAAGTGTGGGAAAGTGTCTCTCCTCAGCATGTGGCCTTTGTTTTCCTCTTCCACCACCATCCACTGCCACCAGAAATCCATGCACATCATTGAAACATTGATTATTAATTTTCTCATGTTTCAAAAGATATCAGATGCCAAAGATTCAATTGCCCATAACTCACATTGATAACACACTTACATTGTCCATACTAGCCTGCTTTTATTAAGTTTTTAGTTATTTCTCATAAACCTACCTTGAAAATTCAAGTGTAACAACTTTCATGGAAGTATATGCTTTCCCCTGCCTCCTTTCACCTTTAGGAGTTCTTATTCTCTCACTTTCTTTGAAGTTTTATTGCAGCTGTTAGTATTCCTAACATTATATGTGTATGTGTATGTGTTTGTGTGTGTGTGTGTACAAATGCATATAAATGTATAACATTTTAGTGATCCTTTAATTTAACAAAAATATTCTGTTGAATGTATCTGCATTCTGTGTAGTCTGGGAAGAGATTAAGGAGAGAGGGAATGGGAGAGAGATTAGTTTTGATGTGTTGTTTCATATTATGGGAGCAGACCATCTGAAATCCATGGCACTTGTGAGCAGGCTGGAAATTTAGGAAAAAGTAGATGCTGCAATCTCGAGTCAATTCCATAAGTTAGCAGGTTGAAAACTCAGGTGAGTCTTCTATGTTTCAGCCTTGAGAATAATCCTTTCTGCTTTAGGAACCTCAGTTCTTGCTCTTCAGGTTGTCAACTGATTAGGTGAGGCCCACCTACACTATAAAGTGTGGCCTATGTTACTCAAAGTCAATGATAATCACAGCTAAGAAGTATTTTTCCACATCTAGACTGATGCTTAACCAAACAACTGGGGACCATAACCTTGCCAGCTGGACACATAAAAATAGCCATCAAAGAGTGGTGGTCCTTAAACTCACCCACTGTGCTCACTGGTTTTGATTAGAGTCAGCCTGTGGATGTACCTGGTTGCCTTGCTCACTCTCTTGCTTATGCACTTTTGAGAGGTCTCCAGGTTTTTGCTGCTCTGAACCTCATTGCTACAAGCTTCAGGCACAGGCCTCCCTTGTGTGGGATTGTCCCTGGTATATGTGCTGGGAATGTGGCTGCTGGTCACAGGGCATATGAGAGGTCAGCCCAGGGATCACACCCAGCTCTCTTCCTAGAAGCAGCAACAGTTGCTACAAGTGTCGATCACATGTGAGATGCCCTTGGTCTAGTCTCCTTGGAGGTGTCCAGGCACTTTCTCACGGTCTCTTAGCTGTTGGTAATAAAACCTTCAGAAGCTATTTCATTATGAGGTCTATATTTATTGTTATTGATAATGTTACATTCCTTTTCTGTGTTTGATAGTCATTTGTATTCCTTTGTAAAATTTATGGTCATATATTTTGGTCATTTTTAAATAGATTAATTATATTTTTCTTACCAATTTGTCGGTTATCTTTACATATTTTTAATTTTCAAGGGTGTTAATTATATTGAAACTCTATTATATTGAAAATATATTCTTAAATTTCTAAACATTTTTAGTTTAAGACATCATTTTTCACCTGGATAATCAAGCATTGATTACATTATTCTTGTATCCATTATTTACAAATGTAAATGACAGTGTGTCTCTTAGTTGCTTTGGGTATATGGGAAAAATTAATCCTTGTGAAAATATTATTAACAATCACACAAAATTGAGTACTACTTAAGTCAAACTTCAGCAATATGGTAAAAACTACTTATCTTTACATTCAAAGAAAAATGCATGAACTTCCTATAACAATATGGGCATATAATTTAAAAAACTCATACTCACTTTATATTATTCTGTAGCTAGTAACATCATGAGATGCTTTAAAGTCAGAAATATTGTGCTATTTATAAATACTCTGAATAGGAAAGGAATTAGCTGTAAATTTTATTCTCAAAATTGATCAATAAGGAGGAAAATACTGGTTAAGCAGACAAGAATGTACCAAAACCAGGGTATTACTCATATATACAGAAGATATGAACAGTATAGATTTATTTCTAGTTGATTCAATCCAATTTACACATTTAAAATACAAAATTACATTTCAATCTGTCAAGAAGCTGACCACATTTAGCATCAGTAGAGGAACTTGACTTGAGCTTCTGATCATGATCTCAATATCCTGGAATAGGAAAAGGAATTTCATGGAATCTAGATGCATTTATCAACACCAATTAATAAAAATTAATTCTGAAAAGTAATTCCTGAATTTCATCCATTCACAAATGAGTCAAAGGCATTAGGACCTTAACACTTGGTACTACTTGATGTTGTGAACTACTCTCCTACAGTGGTTTGTTTTCATCTCCTCCAAGCATTGTTGCAGTTGCTGAACTAAATGAAGTAGGGTGGCTGAGTCTGTCTGCAGAACTTTGGTGTTGCGGTCTCCATTCTGATTTGGGTGTAGTTTTATAGTCACTGCTGGCTTAATCTGTTGCCTGAGACTTCTGCTTGCCAGCTGTACATCTAGTCGCCACTCAAGGCTGTGGTAACTGGG
>NW_026000077.1:0-15093 GCF_001458135.2 Marmota marmota marmota
AATACTTTACATTCCCACCAACGGTGAACAAAAGTTCTCTTTATTCCACATCTTTGACAAAACACTGGCTATCTTTCATATTTTTGATAATGGCTATTGTAAGAAAGTGAGGTGGTGGCTCCTTGTGGTTTTCATTGGCATTTCTCAGATGATTAGTGATGTCAAGTGTCTTTCCACATGTCAATCAGGCATTTTTTTTTCTTTTGAGAAATGTCTATTCAGGTTGTTTAATATTTGCATTTGCTGCCTGTGCTTTTGAAGTTACATTAAAAAAAAATCATCGTCCAGACCATTGTCATGAAGCCTTCCCCTATGTTTTCTTCTAGTATTTTTGCAGTTTCAGGTCTTAAATATTTAAACCACTTTGTGCACATGTTTTATATGGTGTGAAATAAGGATCCAGTTTCATTCTTCTGCTGTGGATAGGACTCTGCACTTCCAACAAACCCTTCCTAGATGATGCTGATGCTTCTGGTTCCAGAGATACACATACATTAAATAGCAAGTACATAGACAAAAATAGTACCTACCTTGCCTGCTCTAGTACTCATTCAAAAATATGGGTTCAATTTCTTAACTGTCCCACCCTTGTGTGTGTGTGTGTGTGTGTGTGTGTGCCCGCGCACATGTGTGTATGTCCCAGGAAACTAATAACCATCTTGGCAACTTGCATCAGGAAGCAAATTGTAGAGAATTACTAAACTTTAGACACTGTTGAGCCCAAGAATGAGAAGGGCTTCCTGCTATCTCGCAGTTAACAGTTTCACTCAGTTTAATCATATCAAGATATTGCTACCATCAGCAATAGCACTACCATGAATGCAAATACAAGAATTTAATTGTTATTATTCACAGTTGGAAGTAAACAGCTTTGGAATGTTGTTTCTGCACTGTGGACCATGGATTACGACCATGAGTATTCCATGTAACACTTCATATAAATGCGAGTCCCCGCCCCATTGCAACTGAAGTAGAATCTCTGGGAAAAGGACTATAAACCTGGAATGTTAATGTCCTCCTCAACTCTTGCACTGGATTCTCATGTAAACTTATGTTTGACAACTACTATTCCAGAAAATGTCATTCCAAGCCTATGAATTTGTATTAATTGTCATAGAGCCTGAGGATGTAATTATGCTCAAGCAACATTTATCATTTTATCGAATGGAATAGAATATAAGCTTTGAGGTACACACTTCACACATATAGCTGATACATTCTTTTTCATCTTTATTAATTTATTTTTATGTGGTGCTGTGGATCAAACCTCACACATGCAAGGCAAGTGCTCTACCATTGAGCCACAATCCCAGCCCTTTGCTGATACATTCTTTAAAAAAAAAAAATGTTCCACTGGGCACAGTGGCACGTGCCTATGATCTTAGCTACTCAAGATAATGAGGCAGGGAGGATCACTGGTTCAAAGTCAGCCTGAGAGACTTAGAAAGAGAGATCCTATCAAAATAAAATGAGAAAGGGGTTGGGATGAAGCTCAGTGGCAGAGATAAGGAAGACTGAGATAGCATGTGCAAGGCTCTGGGTTCAATTCTCAGTATCTCTCTCTCTCTCTCTCTCTCTCTCTCTCTCTCTCTCACACACACACACACACACACACACACACACACCACACTTCATAGTTTAGATTTCCGTTAGGAACCCTGAGCACATTTATGATGATAACAACATGAAGAAATTTTCTGAAGAAAGTATTCAGTACTTGAGGAAAAGTGTTCTATATAGTAATCATAGAATAGGAGCAAGACCCATACTAAAAACAACAATGTTATTTTAAAAGAGGCAATTCTGTGTTTTGAAATTTCTTTTTCTTTTTATTTTTTTTGTCTTTTGCTTTAAAGGAACAGCCAGCTGAAAACTCTCCTGGCCATTAGAGGCTGGAACTTTGGAACTGCCCTGTAAGTCCTCTCTGAAGAGCCTGTTGTCCATTTGTTATTGGAACAAGTTAGCCCAATGTGATCTCTGTCCCTTTAAAGCTTCACAATCTAAGGCAGGGACTAAAGGATGCACATTGAACAAATATGCTAACTTGATAGCTTACTATCCCAGAATGTCAACACTTACTAAGTAGAACATACTTAATTTCATATATTTAAATTTGGCTGGATATTCTGGGATCCTATCCATAGGTTTAGTTATCTGCTTCCATAAAGATCTTGTACTTTCAAGAGTACAGACCTGAGGAAAATCTTGTACAACTTCTATTTGTCTTTTGGGAGAAGAAAAGAGAAAGTCATGCACATAAGCAAGAAGAATCCTTTTAGGACACATTAATTTGGGGACCTATTTAGACATAGAACACAGTGAGCTGAACATCCAGGTATTCAAAGCATCAAGGACAGTTTGAGAGAAAGATTAGAGCAAGAGTATAACATTATAAAGGGAACACTGAGACACCATAGCTTGGAAAAATAGTGGTGACAGAGGATGCCCAGGAGCATGCATTCCTCTGGGATAGGGGTCCTGGTGAAGGGCTGAGTCAGAAATCGAGGAATCCACTTTTTACGTTCCAATGTGTTGAGACCATGAGGCCATATCCTGCTTTTTTGGTGTCTCCCTCAGTTTCTCCACAATGGTTTCCACTCCTGAGAACCGCCAGACTTTCATTGCCTCGGTCATCAGGTTCCTGCGGCAGTACGGGTTTGATGGGCTGGACTTGGTCTGGAAGTACCCTGGAAGTCCCCCTCAAGATAAGCATCTCTTCACAGTCCTGGTGCAGGTGAGGAAGGAAGAAATAGTCTTTAGCCCTAGATAATGGAAATCTTTTGTTTCCAAGGAGAACTGGATAGATGCATAAAGAAAATAACCTTAATTTAGAATTATAGGATTTTAGCATTGCAAAGATTCCTAGATGCCATGCATTCATATGTCAACAGCTTTTAATAACAATAACTGCATGTGTGCTAGGTGCCAGACATTCCTCTATATCATGTGTTAAGATCATAATTCATTTCATCATCGCCTGTACTCTACAATACAGATACTATAACTATGGTAATATTTATTTTACAGACGAGCAACTAAGGCATAGAAAGGTTATAAGAAACTTGCCCAAGATCACACAACTCGTGTCATAAACACCTACATCGTGGAGCTAGAGAGTCCACCACTTTTAAGAGTCATAGTAGACTAAGCTGCCTTTTATTACTGAGCACAAACATGCGTTATGCCAAATGTTGGTTTAGACATCAAGCTAAAGATAAGAAAGAGACACCGTTCTTGGCTTTAAAGCACACAGAATCTGAGGTGGAAGACTTAAACCTAACCAACAATTACAGTAATTTTGAAAATGCCATGATAAAAGTCCACAGAGTGTAAAAGTAACAGAGAGAAGCTACCTAAGTCTGCTCTGGACCCCAAATCAGAAAGCTCTTCCTAGGTAAAGTGATGCTTCCTTTAAAACAAAACGAAACCCATGTTAGCCAACTAAGTGAGCACAGGGCAGGCAGAAATGAAGACATGGAGACCCATGTGGGCCAATGGTGAGTGCTGGACTGTGAGGCTGCACAGATGCCCAGAGTCAGATCATGTGGGGACTTTATATTAATATAAAGAATTGGAGTTTACCCTCAAGGCAATGGGGTAGCTTTGAAGGATTTTAAATAGTAAAGAAAGATAATACAAATGAGCTTGGGAAAGGCTGCTCTGGCTTTAACCTTGGAGGATGAAGTGGAAGGAGGTGAGGAGGAAGGGACAGGGTTAGGCACCTGCTGAAGTAAACCAAGCAGGAGATGAGGAATGCCCAACAATGTCTGGACACCCAGGGAAGAAGGCTGTATTCAAGGTGTATAAAGATGATGAAATCAACAGGAATTAGGGACCAACCACAATTAGAATCATGAGAGAACTCCCAGTTTTCTGACTTTGAGGTCTGATTTGATTGTGGTGCTATTATCTAAGATGGTAACTACAGGGAGAAGCTTAGATTTGCAGTAAGAACAAGGATTGATTAACAAGAGTGGGAGGTATCTGGAATGCCCAGCTGGTGTTGGAAGAACACCTATCTGGAGTGCAGGGCAAAGATGTGATAGAGTGTGCCAAAGCCATCAGCAAGGGTAGATGATCACCAAGAAAATGAATGGAATGATGAAAGTCGGGGACTAAGCATGCTTTGGAGATTTAATCTCTCTCAAAACGGACTTTTTTACTCCATGTATCAGATTGTCAGCCATATTGTGAAGAGTTTCAGTGTTGCGTAGCTCACTACCTAAAGTCAGTTTACTTATTCATTACACAGGTCTGATGATCAGAGCTAGCATCTTTCTTCTTAGCTGGAACATGCCTCCAGTCATATAGTATAATGTCCAGTTATCAGGTTTTCAGTTCAGTGGTTCTGCCCACTGAAACAACAAAGAACAAAACCTCAAGATTTGCCATACATGGGTTCAATATTTCAAGAAACTCCTCTGGAATACACTCTGGCACACCCACATAATGCAATTACTAGAACTGACCTCAGTACTGCAAATTAGATAGAGTCACACAAAGTAGAGTTGAAAAAGTCTCTAGCACTGAATGGGGGTCTCTCATGTGGCAGTTACCACCTTTCTGATTGACCAATTCAGCATTTCCTTTGACATGTCAGTCAAAGGAAACAAATAGAACAAATGAAAGCAAATTTCTATACTGCTAAAAACAGGAGACAGGTTAATACGACAACTGTATCTTCTAAGTGTAATGATACACCTGGAGCTCCAACTAGTCACCTAAAACCTGGCTTGTGGTCATGAACTGGCTACTAACTTGCTGTGGTACTTGAAATAATTGTCTAATGCTATGGATATTAGATGTCTATAAAGTTGATTCATACCATCTAACCTATCAAACTTGATCAGGAATGTTGATAGAATAAATTAAGACAAAATATGTGAAAGCAGTTAGAAAAAGAAAAATGTATGTAAATATACTTTGATTGACAGTTAAGGAGTGGAAATCAGCTCATATGTGACCTAATATATCTTATTATTCTGTAGGAAATTTGTGAAGCTTTTGAGGAAGAGGCCAAGAAGACCAATAAGCCCAGGCTCTTGATCACTGCTGCATTTGCAGGTGGCATCTCCACCATTGAATCTGGCTATGAAATCCCCCAACTGTCCCATTGAGTGATGTACCTCATCTCAAACTCCTGTAGGTGACTTTGAGGCACAGTACACTTGTCCTTGGTCTGTGTTATTGTCGAGAGGGACTTTGTTTAGGAGGCTTTGGAGAGGGGTTTTCTGTCTGCACTGGTATGGGAAATGACCACTGGAGAGTCTTTTAAGTCATTTACCCCACCTCAGGTATCTGGACTACATCCATGTCATAACCTATGATCTCCATGGCCCCTGGGAGGGCCGCACTGGACATAACAACCCCCTCTATAAATACAGCACTGAAACTGGCTACAGTTCCTACCTCAATGTGGTAAGTCCCTGCACAGATGCAAATGCAGATCAGAGGTGAATGGAAATCACATGGAGATTCAGGCACAAAATCAGAGTGAATTCCATAAATGTGTCACTTAGACAAACTCCTCATGATACTGATCATATCTCAACTACATTTCATCAAAATATTTTGGGAAGAAGAACACTAACCCTTCAGTCATTAATATCATGCAATTTTATAGAACAGAGAATTAACATAACTAAGCCTTGGGTCCTCAGCTGGTTGGATCCTGGAACTAAGTTGCTGAGGCTGGCCTCGAACTCCCAATCCTCCTGCTCAGTCTCCTGAATCCAGTTACTGGGATTATAGGCATGCAGCATTGTGTCATATATTCTCATTACATTAGTTAGGATTTTTTCGTTTGCAAATAAGAGAAGCAAAACAGAGCCAGCTTAAGCAGCAAATAGGAATTTATTATATACATAGGGAGATTCTACAGAATCCAAATTCTACAGAATCCAAAGACAGAAAGACATCTGGGTCTCAGGAAGGAGCTAGAATCAGGAGTGGGAAAGCCATCAGGAGGCATTTGCTCCATGTTGCATCCTGGCTTTTCTCTGTGGCTTTGCTGCTGTCTTCTTGCTCAGACCAGCTCTGGGTCTTCCATGGAAGTGGAGAGAATGCTCTGGCCTCCTGGTCCTGGGGAGCCAAGCAGCTCTGCCTATGCCCTGTCTATGCCAGATTCCTCTGCAGAGGAGTCACATTGGCTCCTTCCTGGGAATGGTCACCAGGCTACAGACATAGCTGCTGCTGCTGCTTTGTTTTGGGGGGTTTTTTTTAGGGGGGGGGGTGCCAGGAGTGGGTTGGGGGTACTGGGGATTGAACTCAGGGGCACTCGACCACTGAGCCACATATCCAGCCTTATTTTGTATTTTATTTAGGGACAGGGTCTCACTGAGTTGCTTAGCACCTCACTTTTTAAAAGCTGAGGCTGGCTTTGAACTTGTCATTCTTCGGCTTCAGCCTCCTGAGCCTCTGGGATTACAGGCATGTGCCACTGCGGCCGGCAGACCTAGCTTCTTCAAACCCTCATTCCACCCCTGCACCCAGCACTCAAATTTCCTTCTTGCAGCCCCCTGCAGGTGGACAGAGGTAGACAGAAGACAGCCAGCTGTGCTGTTGGTTCCACCCCTTGCTCAAAGACTCTCCATGGCCACTCCAGCCCATGCACAACTGGCATTGTCACATCTAGAAAAGGTTTCCACCTAAATCATATTAAACCAAGAACACTCATTTTGACTGCTGGCTTTATTATAGAACTTTAGGGAGAATCAAAATGTCCTTTGTGAGAAGCAAAGGAGACTGAGACAGAGACAGGTTCATGGCCAATTGCAGCATAAACAGCTGGTGTCGAAGACAAGCCCTTGCTGGCAGTTATTCTGGTAGGTGATTCCATTCACGCAGTGCCAGAAGGCATTTCTGTTATCAGCCACGGGGTACAGGCCATCGGGTTTGTCTGCACAGAATCCACTGCCCCCAGAGCTGCCACCAGAGCTCCCGCTCCCGCTCCCGCTCCCACCTGCATTTCCGCCAGAAGGAGTAGTGACTGGCTCACTGGGAGCGGGGGCTGTGCAACCTGAAACATACAGCACACAGGTCAGACCAGTGGGTCTGGTCCAGAGGGGAAAACCGGGGGCAAGTTTCGGGAGATGGGCTGCAGTTAGCTTTGGAGTCCCTCACTTGAAGATCAGAAGGGAGCTCCATACTGAATTCAGAAAAGCTGTCATGTCAAGTCAGCCTGAATTCCCCTAAAAGCAAGTCTATCGTCCCTTACGACATCAAAGTCATTAAGAAAGTACACTAAGTGCACTTTGTATAAAACACCTTTTTAGGATGAGGGTACAAGTGGCGAACAAGTAAGCTCTAAGAGAAAACCTGGTAACAACTTAGAGAGCTGGTATGTCTCCTCAATGACGGATTAGAGACATGAGAGAAGTAGAGAGGAGTTCTTGTTGGATCTCTCCAGGTGGGTTGAAAGACTTTGAAGAAAGGATTGTAGAGGCAGGTTTTTACTCTGAAGATCAGTATAATTTCCGTGGGCTCTCACACAACCTTAAGACTTAGCAGTGTAAAGAACAACCCAGGTTGGCCTGGTTTTCCACATGGGAATAAAATTCTTGATGTGGAAGTTCAGGTCTTGGGAAAGGACTGCCCGCACCTGTCTCTTACTTGGGCAAGAACAGTGTAAGGAAATGGGAAGTCTCCCTGTGTCCTCAGTGGGCAGATGGCAAGGCTGCCTTCTGAATTAGGAAAATTCATACACCCAGGTACCCCCTGCTGTCACTTACTGTCACTCTGCAGGCCCAGGACTTCCTTCAGGGTGGAGATCAGGGGGAACTTGCCCTCGTCGCAGAAAGTGCCAGTGAAGTCATCTAGGTCAATGGCCCAGACCATGGCACCTCCAAATTTGTTCTGCTTAAGCCACTGAGCCTGTGTAAGGACAGAGGACAACAGGAGTTGGATTTCCTAGGGTCCCATGCTGGATCACCACATAGCTGAGGGCTGACCTTACCTTGATATTGAAGCTCTTAATGTTGTCATAGCCAATCCAGTCATTGCCCTGATAGGCATAGGGCACCTCTTGAGGGGCATCCCATTCTTGAGTGGCTCCATTTTTCAGAAAGGTGCAGATCTTAAATAATTAAACAGATTCAAATATTTAAAATATTATTTCCATGGGGGAAAATTATACACTTATGCCTTTGATTTTTGTTGTTGTTTTTTTTTCTTGTCTCTAATTGGGTTTTCCTCAATTACCTATTTATGGTAAGGAAGCTCAAGTTGTGTTTCAGATATTCATATGTTGTCCCCATTCTGCAAGCTTGATTGGAGCAATCAACAGTAAAATGAGAGATGCATTTATTTTATTCTTTGTGTGCTAGTGTAAATGACATTAAGTCTATTGCTTGAAGAGATATTCATTACTAAGTGGATTAAGTTATTAAGTATGCTATTGAAATACTTTAAGAATTTGGAATAACACTGCTCAGAGCAAGTAGGTACTAGACAGAAAGAACATTCATGATTTCATTAGATTTTAGCACTAAGGCCTTCTACTGTTCAGCACCGTGCGCAGAATTCACAGAGAACTGTGTAGAACAAACTACCCACCTCATAGTAGGCCCAGAACCCAGCCTCCCTGGTATAGGGTCCAGCAGGGCCAGCACCAGAAGTAGGGGCACCAATTCCATTGTCGGAAGGGTTTCTCAGAAGGAAGTTGTGTCCATAAGTTGGGAAACCAACGATGAGCTTTTCAGCTGAGGCCCCATTGTCCCTCCAGTACTTCATGACATAATCCTGAAATGGCACTTGAGTTAGCTATAGGCTCCAACCAGCTGAGGACCCAAGGCTTAGTTATGTTAGCTCTCTGTTCTATAAAATTGCATGATATTAGTGACTGAAGGGTTAGTGTTCTTCTTCCCAAAATATTTTGATGAAATTAGTTGAGATATGATCAGTATCATGAGGACTTTGTCTAAGTGACACATTTATGGAATTCACTCTGATTTTGTGCCTGAATCTCCATGTGATTTCCATTCACCTCTGATCTGCATTTGCTTCTGTGCAGAGACTTACCACATTGAGGTAAGCATTGCTTCCAGTTTCAGTTGGGTATTTGTAGAGGGGGCTGTTCTCACCAGTGTAGCCTTCCCAGGAGCCATGGAGATCATAGGTCATGACATGGATGTAGTCCAGATACCTGAGGTGGGGTAAATGACTTAAAACACTCTCCAGTGGTCATTTCCCATACCCGAGCAGACAGAAGACACCTCTCCAAAGCCTCCTAAACAAAGTCCCTCAACAATAACACAGACCAAGGACAAGTGTACTCCGCCTCAAGGACACCTATAGGAGTTTGAGATGAGGTACATCACTCACTGGGACAGTTGGGGAATCTCGTAGCCAGATTCAATGGTGGAGATGCCACCTGCAACTGCAGCAGTGATCAATAGCCTGGGCTTATTGGTCTTCTTGGCCTCTTCTTCAAAAGCTTCACGAATTTCCTACAGAATTGTAGGATATATTAGGTCACATATGAGCTGATTTCCACTCCTTAACTGTCAATCAAGTATATTTACATACATGTTTCTTATTCTATCTGCTTTCATATTTTTTGTCTTAATTTATTCTATCAACATCCCTGATCAAGGTTGATAGGTTAGATAGTATTAATCAACTTTATAGATATCTAATATCCATAGCATTAGACAATTTCTCTAAATCCCAGAGAAAGTTAGTAGCCAGTTCATGACCACAGCCTGGGTTTTAGGTGACTAGTTGGATCCTCAGGTTTATCATTACACTGAGATCTACAGTTGCTATAGTAACCTCCACTTTTTAGCAGTATAGAAATTTGCTTCCATTTGTTCTATGGGTGAACTACCTTATAAGACTGACACCCCATCAAATAAAATGCTAAATTGGCCAATCAGGAAGGTGGTAACTGCCACATGAGAGACCCCCATTCAGGGCTAGAGACTTTTTAACCTCTATTTTGTGTGACTCTAATCTAATTTGCAGTACTGAGCTCAGCTCTAATAATTGCATTATGTGGGAGTGCCATAGTGTATCCCAGAGGAGTTTCTCTGAAAATTGTCATGGGTCTATCGGTTGAAGGAAGCAGGTCATTTAACTGAAGAAGAGAAATTGTAGGCAGGATTTTATTGCTGTCTTGAAATATTGAACCCATGTATGGCAAATCTTGAGGTTTTGTTCTTTGTTGTTTCAGTGGGCAGACCACTGAACTGAAAACCTGATAACTGGACATTATACTATATGACTGGAGGCATGTTCCAGCTAAGAAGAAAGATGCTAGCTCTGATCATCAGACCTGTGTAATGAATAAGTAAACTGACTTTAGGTAGTGAGCTACGCAACACTGAAACTCTTCACAATATGGCTGACAATCTGATACATGGAGTAAAAAAGTCCGTTTTGAGAGAGATTAAATCTCCAAAGCATGCTTAGTCCCCGACTTTCATCATTCCATTCATTTTCTTGGTGATCATCTACCCTTGCTGATGGCTTTGGCACACTCTATCACATCTTTGCCCTGCACTCCAGATAGGTGTTCTTCCAACACCAGCTGGGCATTCCAGATACCTCCCACTCTTGTTAATCAATCCTTGTTCTTACTGCAAATCTAAGCTTCTCCCTGTAGTTACCATCTTAGATAATAGCACCACAATCAAATCAGACCTCAAAGTCAGAAAACTGGGAGTTCTCTCATGATTCTAATTGTGGTTGGTCCCTAATTCCTGTTGATTTCATCATCTTTATACACCTTGAATACAGCCTTCTTCCCTGGGTGTCCAGACATTGTTGGGCATTCCTCATCTCCTGCTTGGTTTACTTCAGCAGGTGCCTAACCCTGTCCCTTCCTCCTCACCTCCTTCCACTTCATCCTCCAAGGTTAAAGCCAGAGCAGCCTTTCCCAAGCTCATTTGTATTATCTTTCTTTACTATTTAAAATCCTTCAAAGCTACCCCATTGCCTTGAGGGTAAACTCCAATTCTTTATATTAATATAAAGTCCCCACATGATCTGACTCTGGGCATCTGTGCAGCCTCACAGTCCAGCACTCACCATTGGCCCACATGGGTCTCCATGTCTTCATTTCTGCCTGCCCTGTGCTCACTTAGTTGGCTAACATGGGTTTCGTTTTGTTTTAAAGGAAGCATCACTTTACCTAGGAAGAGCTTTCTGATTTGGGGTCCAGAGCAGACTTAGGTAGCTTCTCTCTGTTACATTTACACTCTGTGGACTTTTATCATGGCATTTTCAAAATTACTGTAATTGTTGGTTAGGTTTAAGTCTTCCACCTCAGATTCCGTGGGCTTTAAAGCCAAGAGCATGTTTGTGCTCAGTAATAAAAGGCAGCTTAGTCTACTATGACTCTTAAAAGTGGTGGACTCACTAGCCCACGAGGTAGGTGTTTATGACATGAGTTGTGTGATCTTGGACAAGTTTCTTATAACCTTTCTATGCCTTAGTTGCTCGTCTGTAAAATAAATATCATCATAGTTATAGTATCTGTATCTCTATTGTAGAGTACAGGTGATGATGAAATGAATTACGATCTTAACACATGATATAGAGGAATGTCTGGCACCTAGCACACATGCAGTTATTGTTTTTAAAAGCTGTTGACATATGAATGCATGGCATCTAGGAATCTTTGCAATGCTAAAATCCTATAATTCTAAATTAAGGTTATTTTCTTTATGCCACGATCCAATTCTCCTTGGAAACAAGAGATTTCAATTATCTAGGGCTAAAGAGACTATTTCTTCCTTCCTCACCTGCACCAGGACTGTGAAGAGATGCTTATCTTGAGGGGGGCTCCCACGAGACCCAGGGTACTCCCAGTCCAAGTCCAGCCCATCAAACCCGTACTGCCGCAGGAACCTGATGACCGAGGCAATGAAAGTCTGGCGGTTCTCAGGAGTGGAAACCATGGTGGAGAAACTGAGGGAGACACCAAAAAAGCAGGACATGGCCTCATGGTCTCAATACGTTGGAACATAAAAAGTGGATTCCTCGATTTCTGCCTCAGCCCTTCACCAGGACCCCTATCCCAGAGGCATGCATGCTCCTCGTTTTCTCCTGGGCATCCTTTGTCACCACTACTCTTCCAAGCTATGGTGTCTCAGTGTTCCCTTTATTCTGTTATGGTCTTGCTCTAATCTTTCTCTCAAACTGTCCTTGATGCTTTGAATACCTGGGTGTTCAGCTCACTGTGTTCTATGTCTAAATAGTTCCCCAAATTCACGTGTCCTAAAAGGAATCTTCTTGCTTATGTGTATGACTTTCTCTTTTCTTTACCCAAGAGACAAATAGAAGTTGTACAGATTTTCCTCAGGTCTGTACTCTTGGAAGATCATTATGGAAGCAGATAATTAAACCTATGGATAGGATCCCAGAATATCCAACCAAATTTAAATGTATGAAATTAAGTATGTTCTACTTAATAAGTGTTGACATTCTGGGATAGTAAGCTATCAAGTTAGCATACTTGTTCAATGTGCATCCTTCAGTCCCTGCCTTAGATTGTGAAGCTTAAAGGGACAGAGATCACATTGGGCTAACTTGTTCCAATAACAAATGGTCAACAGGCTCTTCAGAGAGGACTTACAGGGCAGTTCCAAAGTTCCAGCCTCCAATGGCCAGGAGAGTTTTCAGCTGGCTGTTCCTTTAAAGCAAAAGACAAAAAAAAAAAAAAGAAAGAAAGAGAAATTTCAAAATACAGAAGTGCTTCTTTTTAAAATAACATTGTTGTTTTTAGTTTGGGTCTTGCTCCTATTCCATGATTACTATATAGAACACTTTTCCTCAAGTACTGAATACTTTCTTCAGAAAATTTCTTCATGTTGTTATCATCATAAATGTGCTCAGGGTTCCTAAAGGAAATATAAACTATGATGTGTGTGTGGTGTGTGTGTGTGTGTGTGTGTGTGTGTGATACTGAGAATTGAATCCAGGGCCTTGCACATGCTATCTCAGTCTTCCTTCTCTCTGCCCCTGAGCTCCATCCCAACCCCTTTTTCATTTTATTTTGATAGGGTCTGTCTTGCTAAGTCTCTCAGGCTGGCTTTGAACCAGTGATCCTCCCTGCTTCATTGTCTTGATGAGATCATAGGCATGTGCCACTGTGCCCAGTGGAACATTTTTTTTTTTTTAAGAATGTATCAGCAAGGGGCTGGGCTCAATGGTAGAGCACTTGCCTTGCATGTGTGAGGTTTGATCCACAGCACCACATAAAAATACATTAATAAAGAAAAATTAATAAAGAGAAAAAAGAATGTATCAGCTATATGTGTGAAGTGTGTCCCTCAAAGCTAATATTCTATTCCATCTGATAAAATGATAAATGTTGCTTGAGCATAATTATGTCCTCATAATTATGTCCTCTGTGATAATTAATACAAATTCTTAGGCTTGGAATACCATTTTCTGGAATAGTAGTTCTCAAACGTAAGTTTACATGAGAATCCAGTTCAAGAGTTGAGGAGGACATTAACATTCCAGGTTTAGAGTCCTTTTCTCAGAGATTCTGCTTCAGTTGCAATAGAGTAGGGACTCGCATTTATATGAAGTGTTACATGGAATACAGATGGACGTAATCAATGGACCATCCTGCAGAAACAATAATCTAAAGGAGTTTATTTTCTACTGTGATTAATAGCAATTAAATTCTAGTATTTGCACTCATTGTAGTGTTATTGCTGATGGTAGCAATCTCTAGAAGTCTTCCTTATCTCAGACATGATTAAACTGAGTGAAACTCTTAACTACAAGGTAGCAGGAAGCCCTTCTCATTCTTGGGCTCAAAAGTGTCTAAAGTTTAGTAATTCTCTACCCATTGCTTCCTGATGCAAGTAGCCAAGATGATTTTTAGTTTTCTGGGACATACACGCATGCACGTGTGTGCACATACACACAGACACACACACACATACACACACCAAAAAATAAATAAATAAATAAATAACAGTGGGGCAGTTAAGAAATTGAACCCATATTTTCTGAATGTGTACTAGAGCAGGCAAGGTAGGTACTATTTTTGTCTATGTACTTGCTATTTAATGTGTATCTCTGGAACCAGAAGCATCAGCATCATGTAGGAAGGGTTTGCTGGAAGTACAGAATCCTATCCACAAGCAGAAGAATGAAATTGGATCCTTATTTCACACCATATAAAACATGTGCACAAAGTGGTTTAAAGATTTAAGACTTGAAACTACAAAAATACTAGAAGAAAACACAGGGGAAAGCTTCATGACAATGGTCTGGATGATGATTTTTTTTTTCAATGTAACTTCAAAAGCACAGGCAGCAAATGCAAATATTAACAAATGGGTTGGCATTAACCTAAAGCCTTTGCACAACAAAGGAACCAATCAGAGTGAGGAGTAACAGAGTGGAGAAACAACCTATGGAATGGGAGGAAATATTTGTGAACCAAACATTGATAAGACCTTAATATTTCAAATATATAAGGAGCTCAGAGCAATTCAGTAGGGAGAAAACAAATAACTTTATTAAAGAACCTGAATAGACCTTTCTCAAAAGAAAAAAAATGGCTAATGGACATGTGGAAAGACACTTGACATCACTAATCATCTGAGAAATGCCAATGAAAACCACAAGGAGCCACCACCTCACTCTTCTTATAATAGCCATTGTCAAAAATATGAAAGATAATCAGTGTTTTCTCAAAGATGTGGAATAAAGAGAACTTTTGTACACCATTATGTGGGAATGTAAAGTAATAGTCATTATGGAAAACAGTATGAAGGCTCCTAAAAAAGTTACAAATAGAACTACCATATGATCCAGCAATCTCATTACCGGGTTTCTACCCAAAGGACATGAAATCAATATCTTGAAGAGATATTGGCACTACCTATTAATTGTGGCATTATTTGCAATAGTCAAGATGTGGAATCAACCCAAGTGTCCATCAGTGTAAGAGTGGATGAACAAAAATTTGTAATACATACACAATGAAATGCTATTCAGCCATAAAAAGAATGAGTCTCTCATTTACAACAACCTGGGCGAAAATAGAAGTGTTAAATTAAGTGATAAGAGCCAGGCATGGAGAGAAAAATAGCACAAAAGTTCACTTACAAGTGGAATAGAAAAAAA
>NW_026000077.1:22471-27741 GCF_001458135.2 Marmota marmota marmota
AATATATAAATATATATATATATATATATATATATATATATATATATATATATATATATACACACATACACATACACATTCATTACACATACACATTCATATAATTTACTTTCACATAATTGTTTCCTTTGGCAGTTGTTTCTTATTTGGCCTTGATTTGACAGGTGGGGTATACTTAGACCAGAATTTGAGTTTTTTAAATGTTACATTTGCTGGTTTGTTCATACCAAGGTTTTTGTTCCCCTAATCTCCCCTTCTCCACTCTACTCCCCCATCAACAGCTAAATTTCCCCATTCCCTTTTCCTCCCTTCTTCTCTTCCCCCGCTCTCCCCTTTTTCTCATTGTATTACATTCAATTAATTTTTATTCCTTCTTTATAGCTGACAATCTGACGTTCCTCTGATATTTTAAAAATATTTCAAACTTTCTTTTGCCTTCATACCTTATTTTCTCTTTACTTAAGAATCTGTAATGGGCTCAAGCGGCAGCGCGCTCGCCTGTCATGCATGCGGCCCGGGTTCAATCCTCAGCACCACATACAAACAAAGATGTTGTGTATGCCGAAAACTAAAAAATAAATATTAAAAAATTCTCTCTCTCTCTCTCTCTCTCAAAAAAAATCTGTAATCCCACTAAATAACAGAATTATATAGCTTATATAATTCCCACCCCCATTTAAGTTTTTGTGATTATTCATATAGTGCATGACACCTGGTGTTGAAGGCCTGATCTCCTCACATTTTTTACAACTGTTGGTACTAATGTTAAATGCTGACCCCACCATTACTATAGAGGTGGTAATTAATATTACAGATATGAAAAATAGATATTAGACATTGATCTTAAGGCTGTACACTTGTTGCTATTCCTGGCTTCCCCTTCACACTAAGAGATGCTTAAAACTACTTGGATCACTTCAAGATCACAGAATAGAGAATCTGCTGTTGATAAATACTCCAGAGCCAAGCAAAAATTAATCTCACCCATAATCTAGCCACACACCAGAGCCTTAACATTACTTCAACTGGTCGAATTGGGGAGACAAAATCCCTAAACTGACAACCAGACCCCAAGGAATAACAGCCAGAGAGAGACCTTGGGTCCCAATCCTTGACATCTACTCATATATCTAAAACAGAGAGAAGTCACAAAACAAAAAATAACAATAATAATAACTAGTCAAAGAGGCATGCATATGAAAGAGGAAGGGGGACCTTGTTTCAAATGATACGCAAAGTCAAGACCTCTGAAAATAAGAGAAAACAGGCAAACAAATTCCCTCCCACCCCAAATTTGTAATCCCCAAACAAAGATTACACAGATATGGAAGCATATAAAATATTGAAGAAAGATCACAAGAAAATTGATTATTAAAATGTTCAATGAACTAATCAAGAGCTAAGGAATGAATTTAGAGAGCAACATTTCAATTAAAAAAATAGAAATATTGAAAAGAAAACAATCAGAACTCTGGAAACAAAAGAAACAATGAATCAATTTAAAAATTCACTTGAAAGCATCAACAATAGATTAGATTGCACAGAAAATAGAAATTCAGTCCTCAAAGACAGAAGTTAAGCCCTTGAAGACAGGGTGTGTGTACTTGAGAACACAATATGCAGTAAAGGGAAAAAATGATATAACATGATCAGAATATCAAGAACTCTGAGACAAAAAGACCAAACCAGAGCATCACTGGACCAGAAGGAAACATGGAGACACAAGCTAATGGCATTAAGAATACTGTAACACAAAACTTTCCCCGTATCAGATATGAGACAGATATCCACATACAGAAGTATATAGGATGCCAAATGGATCAGAAAAGAAAACACACCATAATAAAAATGTCTAGCACAGAAAATAACTACAGAATATTAAAAGCTTCAAGATAAAAACATCAGGTCACATTTGGTGGCAAACTAATAAGGCTCATGTCTGAGTTCTCAATTCAGACCCTAAAATCCAAGAGGGCCTGGAATGAGATATTCTAAACTCTAAAAGAAAACAATTGCCAGAAATAAAAACTTTCCATGACAAGGATAAACTAAAAGAATTCATGAGTACCAACCCAGCACTACAAAGAACACTCATAGATACACTGCACACAGAAAAACCACCAAATAAATCCCAAACTCCCAAGTGGATGAAGGCCAATATAAAAGTAATCAACTAAATGAGAATAAAGACAATTAAATATAGAAAAAAATCAAACTGGCAGGAAACTACAGACACATACCCATACCAACACTGAAGATAAATGCTCTAAACTCCCCAACTAAAAGACAGAAATTAGCAGAATGGATCGAAAACAATATTAACCTATATACTATTTGCAAGAGACTCGTCTCATAGGTGAAGACACTCACAGACTAAAGGGAAAAAGGATTGAAAAAAAAAATCTGTGCAAATGGAGTCTGAAAACAAGTCAGAGTAATTTTTCTCATATCTGACAAAGCAGATTTCAAGAAAAAATTAATCAGAAGAGACAAAGAAGGCCACTACATCCTGGTAAAGGGAACAATCCAACAAGAAATACAATGATGATAAATGTATATGCCCCAAATGTCAATGCATCCAACTACACACACAGACAAATACTTCTTGACATGAAATCTCAGATAGACCCTAATACAGTAACACTGGGTGATTTCAACACACCCTTATCATCAGTAGACAGGTCATCAAAACAAAATCAATAATGATATTTCCAACCTAAACAACACTACAAATCAAATGAGCCTAATAGGCATCAACAGAATATTTCACCCCCAAATAGCTGAATTTACTTTCTCAACAACTAATGAAAGCTTTTTCAAAAGAGAACATATGCTAGGTCACATGATAAGTTTGGAAAATGCAAAAATTTTGATGCAATTCCATGTGTTCTGTCATGGCATAATGGAATGAAACTAGAAATCAACAGCAAGAAAAATAGTAGAAAACACATAGACACATGGAAATTGAACAATACCCTTTTAAATGAAGAATGGGTCAAAGAAAAAATGAGAGAAGAAAACAAGAAATTCGTATAGAAAAGAAATGAGAACAGACATTAACAAATAGAGAGATTTCAAATAAATAATCTTATGCTCCATCTCAAGGCCTTGAAAAGAAAAAACAATCTAATACCAAAGTCAGCAGAAGACAGGAAACCACTAAAAAAGAGTCCAAGTTAATGGAATTGAGAATAAAAAAAACAGTACACAGGATCAAGCAACAGAGAATAGGTTCTTTGAAAAGATAAATAAGACTGATAAACCCTTAGCTGAACTAACATAACGAAAGACAAGACCCAAATAAACAAAATTAGAAATTTTAAAAAAATGAAATATTACCACACTTTTAAAATTCAGAGAATCATTAGAAACTATTTTGAAAATTTACACTACAATGAACTGGAAAATCTAAAAGACTTTGACAAATATATATGACATGCCCAATTGAACCAGTAAGATATAGAAACTCTAAGCAGACAAGTATCAAGTACTGAAATTGAAACAACAATTTAAAACCTTCCAACAAAGAAAAGCCCAGGACAGGATACATTCTCAGTTGAGTTCTACCAGACCTTTAAAGAAGAACAAACACCAGTCTTCCTCAAATTATTACATGAAATTGAAAGTGAGGGAACACTCCCAAATACATTCTATGAAACCAGTACCACCCTGATACCAAAGCACATCAAGATACATCAAGAAAAGAAAACTGCAGACTAGTATTCCTGGTGATCATAGAGGCAAAAATCATTAATAAAATATTAGCAAACCACATTTAAAAAATACATCAAGAAGATAATACACAGTTATGAAGTGAGTTTCACCTCAGGGATGCAAAGTTGCTTTAACACACATAAAGCAATAAATGTAACTCACCACTTAAATAGAATTAGGGACAAGAATCACATGATTATCTCAATAGATGCAGAAAAGGCCTTCAATAAAATACAGCACCCATTCATATTAAAATGCTGGGAATAGAAGAAATTTACCTCAGTATTATAAAGGCTATTTATGAGAAACCCATCATTATACTGAATGGAGAAAAACTGAAAGCATTTTCTCTATAATCAGGAACAAGATAAGGATTTTCACTCTCACCACTTAAGATAATTCTCATAACACTAGCTAGAGCAATCAGGCAACAGAAGAAAGTGAAAGGGAAACAAATAGAAAAGGAAGAATTCAAACAATCTCTGTTTGCTGGTTCTGTATCTAGAACCGCTCTCCCTATAAAACAAAAACCCACCAGGAGACTTCTAGAGCTGACAAATTTAACAAAGTGGCAGAATACAAGATCAATAGCCAGGTGTCCCTCAGAAGCTCACGTGTGAGACAATGCAAGAAAGTGCAGAGATGAAATGATTCCATAATATGAGGCTTAACCAGAGCATTTAATTAATCCCCGTAGGGATTAACTTGGTGATAAATCTAGGCAGGATGTGGCCAGAGGAGGTGGGTCATTGGTGGCATGCCTTTGGGGTTTGTAGTTTGTTCTTGTTGAGCAGAACTGTCTCTCTGCTTTCTAGTGCCATGTCCCCACATGCTTTCCATTGCCACACACTTCCGCAACATTATTCTGTCTCATCTCAGGCTTCAAGAAATAGATTTGGCCATCTATGGACTGAGATCTCTGAAACCTTGAGCCCCCAGATAAGTTTTTCCTCCTCTAATTAATTGTTTTTGTCAGGTTCAATATCTTTTACCGAGGAAGAAATCAGGAAAACCATCTAATTCACACACACACGCACGCACCCATATTTGGGAATCAACCTAACCAAGGAGGTAAAAGGGATCTACAATGAGAATTATAGAATACTGACTGTTTAGGAAGATGGCCGCTGCGTACAGGGGTTGCTGAAGTGCTGAGCGTGGTGCTCAGAACAGCGGCTTTAATAGAGATTTCGCACACTCTGTTAGAGCTCCTTTCACCGTTAATCTGTAGCGGACGACTTTGCCAAGCAGCAGGAAGAACAAAGAAATCGAAAAAGAGACGCTTGGCTCCCGGACGATTGGCTGCTCAGAGCTGCTGGCGCTTTGCTCCCATCTGCTTCCTCTTTCGCTTCGCTCCGGGCAGAGAAGCTGAATGTGTAATCAGCAGTGGATTGTAAGTACCCGAGGCAAAGAAAGCTCAGTGCGCCCCGCCTTTTTTTCTTTTTTTTTTTTGAATATTTTTTATACAGGGAGAGTTTGTGGATTGGGATTGTTGGCGGGGCTGTGGTTTCTGTGCCGAAAATCCACTCCGCGGGAGCCGCCATTTGCTTTCTGCT
>NW_026000077.1:35300-71117 GCF_001458135.2 Marmota marmota marmota
CGACCAGTGAAACACCACATCAACCATAAGAATGGGAAGTTATACTCCATGTATGTGTAATATGTCAAAATACACTCTACTGTCATGGATATCTAAAAAGAATAATCCCCCACCCCAGATATCCATAGAAGAATGAAACTAGATTCCTATCTCTCACCCTGCACAAAAGTCAAATCAAAATGGATCAAATACTTAGGATTTAGACAATAAAACTGCTAAAAGAAAGCACAGTGTGCACACTCCATCATATTGGTGCTGGCACTGACTTTCTTACATCATTACCCTAGGGACATGTATGACTGCAAATGTGGTACAACTCTACATCGTGTACAACCAGAGAAATGAAAAGTTGTGCTCCATTTGTGTACAATGAATTGAAATGCATTCTGCAATCATGTATAACTAATTAGAACAAATAAAAAAGAAAAAAAAGAACCCTAAAGCTCAAGAAATAAAATCAAGAATTAATAAGTGGTAAGACATGAAATTCAAAATCTTCTGCACAGCAAAGTAAGCAAGAGCATGACAACCGCTTCTCTGACAGGGGAGTAGTATACAGAATATATAAAGAACTCAAGAAACAATACCAAAAGATCAAATAACCCAATCGATAAGTAGCTAGAGAACTAAACAGTCATCCCTCAAAAGAAGAAACACAAATGGCCAACAAATGTATCTCTAGCATCAGGGAAATGCAAATCAAAACTACACTAAGATTTTCTCTCACTCCAGTCAGAATGGCAATGATCAAGAACACAAATAAATAAATGCTGGCAAGGATGTTGGGGATAAGGTGATCTTGCACATTGTTGGGGGGACGGCAGGCTATCCAAGCTCTCTGGAAAGCAGTATGGAGATTCCTCAAAAAACCAGGAATGGAACCACCAAAAGACCCAGCTATCCCACTCCTTGGTTTTTATCTAAAAGAACAAAAACCAGTAAACTACAGTGATACAGTCACTTCAACATTTATAGCAGCCCAATTTACAATACCCACATGATTGGATCCACCCATATGCCCATCAATAAATGAATGGATTAAGACAATGTGGATCCACACAATGGAGTTTTCCTCAGCCCTAAGTAATGAAATCATGGCGTTTTCTGGTAAGTGGATGAATATGGAGAACATCATGCTAAGTGAAAATACGCCAGTCTCAGAAAATCAAGGGTCGAATATTTACTCTCATTTGTGGAGAGTAGAGCAAAATAAAGTAAGCAAAGCAGGGAGTGGGGGATATCACAAAGATACAAGAATGATCGGTAGAGCAGAAGGAGACTGAGAGGCAGAAAGGAAAGACAAGAAAGGGGTGGAATTGCAGAATAAAATTTTTAAACAATGCTACATATATGTACAAATATAGCACGGGGAATTTCACCTTTGTGTATAAGCAGAAAGAACCAAGAGAAAATCAATAAATAGACAAGCAAAAGGAAGATCAGTAGAGGATGAAAAACGGTAGAGGATGAAGAACAATATTTAATAAATATAGGTGTGATTTTATAAGATTAAAAGAGTTATGCAGATAGATGGTGGTGGTGGGTGGACAACGTTATGAATATATGTAATACCACTGAACTGTAGGCTTCAAAATGCTTAAGATGTTTGCCAGGTGGGTGGCACACGCCTTTAATCCCAGAGGCTCTGGAGGCTGAAACAGGAGGATCACAAGTTCAAAGCCAGCCTCAGCAACTTAGTGAGGCCCTAATCAACTTAGCGAGTCCTTGCTCAAAATAAAAAATAAAAAGTGCTGGGGATGTGGTTCATGGCTAAGCGCCCCTGAGTTCAATCTGAAATACCAAAAAAAATGGTTATGATGGTAAATTTTATATATATATATTTTACACAACAAAACATATTGGGGAAAAAAGGCCAGTGCAATTGAATCAATGAATACCAGCTTATTCACATACTGACAGGGACATACCCAGCCAAATAGCCAATACTAGTCAATCGCACAGAGCATGCACCTGTATCTATCTGCACAGTGGTTTCCATGTAATTGAATGGAGTAGCCTGTAGAATCACGTATTTGGATTTTAATGCTGGCTCACCTTACACACCCTTTTCTACCTGTTTGCCTCAACATCCTCATTTTTAACCTACAAATAATTGTTCTTGTCTCATGAGGTTACAGTGTGGATTAAATGAGATAATCCATGTAAATATATAGCACTGTGTGAAGCACATCGTGGTTTCTTAATAAATTTTAGTTAATATTATTATTCCCAAACTGAGGACCTCAAATTCTTAGGTAGCTAAAAAGTAATTGTGGGAGAAGGCAGAGAGTTTGCACATCAAACATTGTGTAAAGATGAAATAAAGGGCATGACTCAACTATGAACTTATTACTGTTATTGTTTTGTAAAATACAGTTATTTAAAGAAAATATCAATTCATTTGAAAATTTTAGTTGCTTTTTGCTAGGTATTTCCTGAATCACCAGAGAAAGAAAATTACAATTTGTTCTCTAAGTGCTTGCAGTGAGGAGTCTATAAATTTTTAGTATTTTTTATTTTAGAAAAGCTTCCGCACACTTGAAAAGTCTTCAATTAGAATCTGGTAAGGAGGAAATGGACTCTTCAAGAAGTGCCGTGTCTCCCCTGGAGGTATCAAGCACAGGCTGAGAGAACCCAAGTCACACTGGACAGGCTTCACTGTCAATGGACCATGGATTTGCTGCCTCTCAAGAATCTGCTAATCCACTGGATTCTTTCTACTCTGCAAGAAGGAAAGCAAGTTAGTCCCTATTTTTCCCTTATTGTTTCTATTTATGGATGAGGAACTGGGGATGAGAATTTGATGAAGTTACTCAGTCACCTATGGAGTAGAGTTCAGAGCTTTTGACCCCAATTCCAGTTTTTTGTTTCATTTTTGTTTTTTCCCTTTGCTTAATGACCTGTTTCTGTGGGTGCAGTGTAAGTCTGTGTCTCCACGTGCAACAGCTTTCATTGGATGGTTGCTTCCTGTGGAGCCTCTCACATGAAATGGGCTCAAGCCAAATCTCATTGTGTGTTTGGGAAATGGTTTTTATGACCTCATGTATACTTTAATTATTGGACTAGTTACAGGGCGCTGTGCTTTGTGATCCATTTGTCACAGTCTACCTCTATCTAGTAATGGTAATCTCCTTGGAGGCAAGTGCTGTTCTATCCATCTCCTGATCACTAGAGGCTGTTAGGAATTGATCAACCAATGTGCAGCAACTTCAGCATTACTGAAATGCAATACAGAAGCTGATGATTGCCTATTTAATTTTGTCTCCTCTTTTGGACCATTGTTCAATATCCTTAGCATATTTTGTCATTATTATTTTTATTCATAATATTAAGCAAACTCCTATGCCATCTCTCATCCAAGAATGACACTGCAAGTGAAGTTGAAGAACACTGTGACTCTTGATATTCAGAAAGGTGACTTCTTTGAACTCAAGACAAATAATGACCATACGGTTCCAGAAATCTAAGAACACACTTGTGAACCTTCTGCAGGGGACAGGACTTAACCTGAGGCTTGAGAAGATGCTTGTTTGCAAGGAAAAGATCCCCTGAGTGGAATATTATACTGACCAGATAATGTCATGTATATTCTGGGTCCACGAGTCAGCTTTTCTCCTTACCAGTGTCATAACTATATACAGAGTTGAACAAGACCATCATTGGAAACCTCAGTACAAAGCATAGGAAACAACTGACAAATGACTACAACATTCATCCCATGTCTGTTTCAATAGCCAGGGAGCCTGTGCTAACTGGAGAGAAAAAAATGTTTCTTTGTGGCCTATTAGGCTTTGGGACATAGGATCCTTCACTGCCAATCAGTTAACATTGACAGATACTGAATGATATAACTCAATGGAATGTTCTAGGAGAATAGTGGCACCTGAATACATCAGAGTGACACTGGCTCCTCCTGACTGCATGCATTCTAAATGGCAGGTCAAACTCCTGGAGATTAACAGAGAGTCTATCACCTGTGAGAGTTGCATCTAAGAAACTGGGACAACCTGGGTGATGATTCTCCCAGGGAGATGTAAGTGCAAGACAGGGAGAATGCACCAATGCCCTTGGTTTCAGGTGTTTCCTTCCTACCCGGCAAGGAGCTCTTTCTTCTTGTACCCGTGAGGTACTGCTCCTATCTGGGGCCATCATCTAGGTGGGAATCCTACACCCACACTTTTTTATGCTCAGGATCACAAGATAGTTGCAATACTTCATTTTCATTCAGAGTAAAGAAAAAGTAATGGACATAGCCGCAGTATTGGGTCTCCCAAATCATCAATGTTTGGCACCAGAAAGCTTCCTTAGCTTTCTTTCCTTATCCAAGGTCTCTAACTGACAGAGAACAAAGAGACTGCAGAGCTCTACTCAGGGCATTTATAGCATTGGACAAGCAATCGAGTTGTCCCACTAGTTGGACTAGCAGCTTGTATTTGGTTCAGCAACTCCAGTGCTCTCTTGCCCTCATCCCTTGTGGTTAATAGGAGGCATTAAGTAGCCATCAGCTTAAATTTTAGAATGATAACAAGAATAGAAGAATCTACTTAATGCTTGACATGTGTGAAGGCTATCTCCAGGTGGAAGCTAATGCCTCTAACTCAGTCAAAATTTTCCCAGGTTGCTTATTTCAGTTCCCCCACTTCTATCCTGTTTGATCAATAACTTTACTTTTAATGTTATAGAAACTGGGTTCACTTTGGGGTTCCTCATCATCATATGTTCTGGATACGAAGTTCCCTCATCTTCCTTCTGTATTATCACTACGTGATCAGTCCAATGCACCCATCCCTTTGGCAATCACAGGGTAGACCCCTGCAAAACAGTATGTTTTTTTCTATTACCAAGGATAGGGACTGTATCATCATTTTCGGAGAGGGTGACAGTGAAATACCATGTCCCTGAATACCACCTTCATATTTCCAAAATCCTAGCCAAAATTAGGGAACAATGAGAGAAAACCTGAGCTAGAATATCCTGATACATATTATCAGGAAGGACACTATTTTTTTTTCTTATATACACTGGAAACTAGAACAAATTAATGTCATTTATAAAAAGCTACTTTCTTCCATATGCACCAGGACAGTTAGTTGCTCCTTGGGATGATGGTCAAATAAGCAAACTAAGCAAGCTAATACGGATGATGGCTCTGCTTCAGCAGCCTAACATACAACGCTCCTCTCTGAGTCAAGATGGTCATGGAACTGGGGGCACTGTGGAAAAGATATGTGTCTCCTGTCCAGCTGGCTGCCACTGGACAATGACCATGAGGGAGAGGAGGTGATACGTGGTAAAGCACCATGAAGCACTGAATTGCTATCTGTCAGCCTATCACCACTGAACTTTCCATGGAGTGGTCACTGACCTTTGGTGTGTCCTCTCCAGTAACCTCCTGTCTCCCATGCTGTCTTTGCACACTTTCTTTGCCTCTCTGCCACTTATCCCACTTCCATGGCACAACTGGACCGTGGATGAGACAGGGGCCATTATTAGTTTCATCCCACATATCCCTTTATTTAGAATCCATAATCATGTAGACTTTCAAAGATGCAGCTTCATGGGAGTCCTCCCTAAAGTTCTGTTTGTACAGTTGGCCTCATTTTAGGTGATCTACTTCATGTGCTACGAGAGGAACTGATCACATACTTTGTCTTGCCTCTCCTTTGCCCCACTTTAACTGGGGTCTGTAGTACCCTAACAACCTGACAGCCCCTGTCATCTTGAACTGACCCTGCCAGTCACAGGAAGAGAATCAGAGAATAACTTTTTTGATTTATCCTGCTTTGTCTGATCACATAAAAGTCATTTCACATTCAACCAAAGTTTCAAAATTGTAGTTTCATTAGAAATACTGACTCAGGCTTCCTCAATCTTCCTACTTTGAGGAATATCTTCCAAGGCCATTTATAACAATCATACAATATGAGGTCAGGTGATCTTAACCACTTATTCTCTCTTCATAATTCTGGATTCTTAGGAATCTAAGGACTTGTGTCCATAACCAGATACTAGTTTTTGAAGATGATGGCTCATATCACCCAAGGACGTCTAGAAAAGTTTCGAGACTCTCAGTTCATTTCTAGAAGGCCATGGTGGGTGCCAATGTCTGACACACAGTTCCCTGCAATAGCTGTCAAGCAATTGAGGGCAAGTGACCAAGCAGCATGATTAAGTCTCTGGAACATCATTTATTGGGGGAAATCCCAGAGACTTCTACCAGTAGCAAGTGATCCTCTAGAGACCACCTTAAGCTCAAGTAACACACAACAATCTAGCACAATCTGGCTCAGGAGGCTGAGGCAGGGAGATGGTGAGTTCAAAGCCAGTCTCAGTGATTTAGTGAGGCCTTATGCAATTTAGCAAGACCCTGTCTCTAAATAAAATATAAAAAGAGCTGAAGATGTGGCTCAGTGGTTGAATGCCCCTGGGTTCGATACCTGATAAAAATATTTTTTTTTTTTTAAAAAAAAGCCTACTATCTAAGGCTGGGTTCACCTTAAAGTAGCTCAGGTCAGAGTATTTGTTCAGAAGTGGAATCCAGGGAGCAGGACAAACACACACAGGAGTGAAACAAGGAAGACAGGATCAATACAAAAAAATGTACTATCAAATTGGCCACTGCTAGGAACAACTGGATGCTCAATCCCTGTGACTGTCTCCTCAGTCTTATGGATTACTTTTTTCTGATCATCCAGGGAAGAAAGCAGGAAAAAAACATGGTCCCCACATCCTCAGGGAGATATTAACTCCTCTGCATATCTGCATCATACCTGCTTGGATGGAAGCCTGTGTCTGAGAAGATCCAGGAAATCTAGCAAGAAGTGCTCACAGAGGTCTGAGGAAGGTACTATAACTCCATGAAGGTGACTTAGGCATAGTCAGAACCATTCTCTATGGTTGTAGCTGGAATTAAGGGTAAGGCAGAAAGAATTTGAATTGGTGCTAAGAAGTTTTGTCTACACATACAGAGTTCTGGGGAAAAGAAAGTATGAGTCAATCATATTGTACCCTGCCAAATATAATGCATTTAAAGTATACTTTTCATAAAGTATAGGAAATAGGTGACACTCAAAGGTGAAAGGACTCAAGAACTATGGTAGCCACAGAATGACTTGAAAATCTAATGACAAAATCAGCCATGACCCCCCAAAATATTTTTTATTTATTGATACACAGTGCTGAGAATCGAACCCAGTGCTAGGCAAGCACTCTGCCATTGAGCCACAACCCCAGCCCCGTAGTCTATTATTCTTATCCCAATTACATTGCTTCCCTTTTAGGAATTTCAGATAGGGTTTGTATATTCTTACTGCCTTCAATTCTTTTCTTTCTATTAAGCCTATTCCACTCAGGGGTTTGCCACCAAGCTGTGTACTGACCTTATTGTCGACAAGGTCATTGATGACCTACATATTCTGTCTCATTGGTCACATCTACTCCCAGCTGTACCAGGTCAGGGGTGGGTTGTGGAAAGGCCAAAGACAGGACCTGAAGATGGCATGTGAGACACAAGGTTTAATAGGAACAGCTTACAAGAGATCACTGACTGCTCCAAGAAATGTTCAGTGGCATTTCCACCCTCCTGACGGCTCACCAAGCAGCACCTCTGTCCCTCTGACACTTTCCATGTGGTGCTTTTTCCAGTACAGATAGCCACTGGAGGAGGACACACATCCTATCCCAGTGCCATCAGTTCCAGGACCTCATCCACTCAGAGTTTTATGTGTTGGGTTGCAGAAGCATTAGCTCCCTCAGTATGTGCAGGAATGGAGCTTTCTACAGATAAAACACTAACTTGCCCTAGTTCCTGGTGTGTGTTATAAAGTCAGTGTCCTCCAAAATAACATGTATCTGGATACTCTGGCTTAGGTCCTTCTCAGTTTCCCCTTACCTTGGCTAGGTTGGGGGAGCAGAAAGGGGGCATTGAGGGACATGGTGTTTTACTGTCCCTCTTTTAAGGTTTGGTTAATTCTCAGACCTGTTCTGTCTCGACCTAGCTATTCCATGCATCGGGCCACTTTCTCCTCCCTGATCTATTTGCTTCCTTGCTCTGTTAGTTCCTCATCTTCTCCCAAGCCTCTGAATGGCAAATGCTCAGGGCTTAGTTCTTACATACTTTCCTCTCCCCATTATTTTCACTTCCTTAATAATCTCATCCATTCTATTGACTTTGAATAACCAACTATCTCCACAAATGTTGTGTCCAACTCTCCATTCAACATCTACACTCAGAAAGCCAATGAAAAGGAAGGAAATAGTTGAAATTCAACACATCCAGAACTGAACATCTTTTCTTCTCCCCAAACTCACTCTGCTTTTGGCCTTTCAAATTTCTGTTAATCACAATTCTATACGCAAATTCTTGAACCAAAATCTTGGATTTATACTTTACTCCACCCCCATCCCTGCCCACATTCAACATATAATCCACAAGAAAATATTGCTAGCTTAATCTTAAAAATGGTGCTTGCATGTCCACCACTCCTGACCACTTCTACTCTGGTCTGAGCCCCATCTCTGCCCTGGATCACTGCAGTCACCTCCTGCTTGATTGGCCACATTGATAATATGAAAATTAAATCAGATCCAATCACTCTTTCACTTAAAAACTTTCAAAGGCTTCTTATAAATTCCAAGAACAATTTTAAAAATTATTACATTGACTTATGTAGCCTGAAACCAGGGGTTGGCAAAATATGGTCCTTGAACCTCATTTTGGACCAAAATATGGTCCTTGCTTATTTTTGTACAGTAGCCTGTGAACTAAGAGATTTTTTTAAACTTTTTTATTTTTGAGATAGGGTCTTACAATGTTGCCCAGTCTGGGCTCAAATTCCTGAGCTCAAGACATCCTCCCACCCCAGCCTCTTGAGTAGTTTTGTTTTTGCTGGGGACCCAACCCAGGGCATGTTAGCCAAGCACTCTATCAGTGGGTTGGTAACCTCACGTTTTTAAATGGGTGAAAAAAATCAAATAATATTTGATGACATACAAAAATTATTTGAGTTTCAAGTAGTTGCAACAGAGACTATATCATCCACAAACCCTAAAATATTCAATATCGGGTCCTTTAAAGAAACTATTTGCCCCACTCTGCCCCAATCAGCCTTCTGCTGAGCACATCTTCCATAACCTTCCCCTCACTCCTCTCCCTTGCTCCTTCCTCTAACCATCTGTCTTCTTACTATCACTCCTTCTCAATGTCAGGAATTCTACCCTTAGGCCTTGCACGGCACTCCCTCTGTCAGTGACACCCACCCCTAGATAGTCACAGGCCTAACATCTTCACTTCCTTTATACATTTGTTCACGTAACTCATGAGGCCCAGGGCAAATGTAGGACTTCTTGTTCAAAAAATTATTAAGAATTCTAAGACACCCCATAGAGCTAGCAGTAACCAAGTGCACAGGCCCCATGCCTAGGAAACTGGCCCGGTACACAGATCCTCTTGTTGGCAGCCTATGTGACCACCCCTTAAAAGCTGCAACCCCTTCACTGGCTTCCCCAGGCCCCCTTACTCTC
Source organism: Marmota marmota marmota (assembly GCF_001458135.2). Taxonomy (NCBI): domain Eukaryota; kingdom Metazoa; phylum Chordata; class Mammalia; order Rodentia; family Sciuridae; genus Marmota; species Marmota marmota. Next base: position 44,823 of record NW_026000077.1, read on the forward strand.
CTCTAAACTTTTTATAGCAATTTTCAGCATCCAACATAATATATGGCTTATACAGCATTCCTTCTGAGGATGGAAAATGTGAGGTGGCTAAATATGAGTTCCATGCAGGCAGGGATGTTTCTCTTGTTTCCTACATGGCAGTAGCTCAAATATTAAGAATTGTGCCTGAAATATAGTAGGTGCTCAATATATGTTGATTGTTAAATCATATATGAACTTCATCACTCTATTTTTATGTTCTTATTTTAAATTTAAAAAGGTAAATATGTTTTATTAAAAAGAACACTTATACTATCATTTACAAAATTGTTTGCCTGTCTATCTATTCTTTACTTGTACTTAAAATAGCTAATGTTTCCATAATATGAACAAACACTGATTACTGGGGTCATAGTTCAATGATAGAGCATTTGCCTAGCATGCATGAGGCCCTGGGTTAAATCCCCAGCACTGCAAAACAAATACTAAGAAATACAGCAGGTGGAATGGAACCCTCTAGAGAACTGCTATTTTTATTTTCTAACCATGGTCTTGTTTGACATTTTACTCATGTATATGTATTATTTTGACCAAAAACTTAAATTTAAAAAGAGATAAAGACTGAGAGTTGAAAAAAAAAAGTACAAGTTCTCAGACTGAAAGTGAGCTTGAATACCGAGGAGGAGGAGGAAGAGGAAGAGGAGGAGGAGGAGGAGGAGAAAATATGATCATAAAATTAAAATAATGAAACTTCAGAACATTGAGTATGAAGATAAATGGTGAAAGAAGAGGAAAGGTAAATGGATTAAATTGACACAGACTTTAATGAATCTTTTCTTGTCTTCAAAACCCCTAAGACAAAGCTATTTGGACAAGATGCACTATTCTTGATTATTGGAGATGTGGTTTGGGTGGTAAATGAGGGAAAAGCCCATCATGTTTAAATCTGTCTTGGTGATTTTGTTCCAGTTGGTGTGCTCTCTTGTGCAAAACTTTGTGAGTGTGTCTGTCTGGCCAGATCTGTGTCATCCCGGTGGTCCTGACCGCTCATGTCAGTTACAGTGTCTTCGCTGAGAGTTTTCTTGAATTCTGCTGAGTAAAAAGTACTTTCATTGACAACACACCTCCTAGCTCCAGTCCTTCTATGTGTGTCATTAGCAATTATTGTTTGTGGCCATCCAGCATCTTGGCCCCCGCTCCCCACATGCAGCTTCTTGTTCTGATTTATCTTCTTCCTACATTGTGCGTGATTGGAGCCGCTGTCCTAATGTTGGTATGTTTTAAAGTTCCCACAGTCATAGTTACTCCCCTAGGAGTGAAGCCCCTGATAGGAGACTGAGTACTTCATCTATGGCAGCCATGGGCTGTATTCAGTAGAAAATGTCTCCATCTGAGTTCACCGGTAGTCGAATATTTCTAGCTTTCCTTTGACCACCAAGCAGGACTCCAATTGGCAGGCACCTGGGGAAGCTAGCACGTCCTGTTAATGATTGTCATCCCTGTTCCAGGAATAACAAGAACCTCTGCAGTACCCCGGTGATTCTTGTTGGCCCACTGGGCATGTCACTCTGGAGGCGGAGGTGTTTTGTGTAAACAGTTCTTGAAGGTTAAAACATTTTGTCCCTCGCTTCTTTCATCATTTACTTGTGTTTCAGACCCATGACAGCTTGGTAGATAGTGGTGATCTCATAGTTTCCCATTCCAGCCAAGGCATAGGGGTCATCATCAGGTTTGAAGCCCAACTGGCCTGGCTGGTACTGGGCCCAGTTGGTGAAAGAGCATGTCAGCTGGTCAGCGGAGCCTGGACCCAGAAGAGGCTGAGCAGCTATCACAGAGAAAGCTCCCTGGGGTTCACGGGTTTCTTAAGAAACCACACATTTCCTATCAACTTTCTCACCTAAGTATCAAGGGGAAGGTGAAGATGAACATGATAACTTTATGTATTGCAGTAAATCCATTATTAGGAGGCACTTCGGAGATGAAGACCTCTCTTAGAAAGATCTCTGGCCCTCTAAGAGAGAAGTAAAGAACTTTAGAAATCATTGCCTTTAGCTGCAAACTTTAAAGATGATGAGCCCTCGTTTGGATGGGTCCTAGTCCTCTCTACATGCTAATAGCAATGACTAATGCATACTTTGCACTTAGGTACTAAGCATTTTCTTAGAAATTCACCTACATTCATTCATAACTCCTTACCCTATGAGGTAGGTATTATTCTTTTTCCCTTTTACCCACTTGGAAACTGAAACACAAAAAGAATGATAGTATAAATCTATGTAGCATTTGTAGCTGCATCCCCCACCCGAGGGGGTAAATGAGCTGTTCCCTAGGAGTCCAGAGAGTCCTGGCTTCTGGTTTGGATTCTACCACAAACTCCCTATATTACTTGGGGCAGGTCATATGGCTTATCTCTGCCATGGCTAAATGGGTCTGTGAGTTGGGGTGCTAGTGTCTCTCCTGTATACCTCCAGAGAAGACTAGGAAGATAATAGATTTAAAAATGCTTTCACCAAGAAGAAGAAACTCCATAAATGCTTCACCATGTTATTTTTTTAAATTGAGTCATTAATTTTTAAGAACACCATCTAATTGGTTTTAGCTTTAGGGTTGTAGACCTTTGGTCCCAATCCTTTAAACTTAGTAGAGTGAGCTTGGCTATCTTGCCTCACTGGGAGTGCCTCCCTCCTCTCACCTCCCCCCTCTTGACTTCATATGCCCTCCTCTCCTGAGCTTTGCTATGATTTCCTGTAAATATTGATATTGGCAGTGCTCACAAAGTTCAAATCTATTTAAGAACACTTTACTGATAGGGAAATAATACTATCTTGATTTTATTTTACAAGAAGAAAAGATTGGACTCAAGTTTGAGAGTCATATTAATAAGCTCCATTGTGGAATTAAAAATGTTTTATGTATGGTGGGCTATATTCTCTATTTGGATAGTGAGGCAATTAATGGGCTATTTCACTCACTCTTTGTCAGGCAGAAGTACTGATAAACTTTGCAGTTGTTCATTCTTTGCAGTCATTTATTCACACGTTGTGAAAACACAGATCCTTACTTAAGCCAAGATGAACAGGACGGTGGCCTACTCTTTTTTTTTTTTAATTAATTAATTTTATGGCCTACTCTTTTTTCCCCCCAAATTCATTACCTCCCTTCCTTCTACTGATTTTCCTATTGCAATTCCTCCTACTTGGTCCCAGCCCTCTACTCATGGACCAGCCTTTGCTGGTTTCTAGGTGCTCAGGAGGCTCTTTCCCTCTATAATACTTCCCTGGGTTTAGTTGGTCTCAGGGCATCCACCATAATGGCCATCCGACCTTGAGCCCACTGGGTGGCACCCTAGATGGTTCTTTTCCCTAGGCCAACACCTGCTCCTATTGCTGGTATAACTGTGAATGGCTCCAAAGTTCTGCCACTGAAGATCTCACCAGGATAGACTTTTTGAGTCCTCTGCTTCTCTGATCTCCACAAATCACAGGTCACTGAGATCTCCAGTGCTCCTTCATTGATCCAGGAGTTCCCCCTCTTCTCAGGACCCTCCATTCCACTCCCCAATCACTGCCTTTAGAGCTTGTCACTGTGACAGTGTGCCAAAACCTCCTTCTTTTCTAAGTCTGTTCTATATGTGGCACCAAATAAGTGAGTTAAGATGTAATGTCTTCCCATTCCTTCATAAAGAGAATCCTTTCTCCTTTCCTGTCATCAAGATTCCACAGTCTTCCTTAACTTACTTTTCTGGCCTTACCTCCTGTTAGCTCCTTGTATACTAAATTGTTCTATTCTTCATGCTGAAAACAGTCTGACTTCCGTCTCTTTGCTGAGACTATTCCTTTCATCTGGAATACATGATACAGAACCTTTCCTCCTGCACCCACCTCATCTCTATCTTTAAAGACCCAGCTCTAACCTGTTCCATGAGGAACCTGTTCCCTGATCACAGCTGGAGGGGACCACCTTCCTCACCTCTGCCTCCCTGGCACTTTGTTTGTAGCATTCAGATAACTCATGGCTTCTTTTTAAAGGAATCCTTTAAAGTGTGGAACCAGTGGAAATGGCCACATGGATGGAGGTTCAAGTCCTTTCTACTGTCAAGATTCAAATTTTTCCCACTACCTGTTAGGTATGGGAAATTGGAAAGGTTCTTTAATCTCACTTTTCTAATTTATAAAAGTGAGATGCAAATGTCTACTTTGCAGGACAGTTTTAAGCACTAAAAATATTTATCAGACCCAGAACATAATAAATAACCTACAAATGAAAATCATAATTATAGAATATTTGTACATGTGCCTTCTCTTCTATAGGACTGAAAGGTCCTCAAGAATACTTGTCAGACCAATGTTAATTTCCATATCACACCTAAAATCTATTTCCTAGACAAAATAGGATCTCCAAATAAACACTCATTGAACACCAAGTGAATTGATTTTGGTAGAAGTAACTGTTGCAAGTATTTTACATACAGTAAAACAGGCTGGTGCAGGGCCATTTTGGGGAGCAGGGATCTTATCCAATATTATCCAAGTCACACCCTGTAGAAGGATGCCCAGATATGCTACCTGTCTTAGTTAAAGTACGAGGAACTGCAGAACAGATTTCAGTTGAGTATGCAGTTTGAGAAGGGCTGCTGTAGGGCTAAGAGCCATGAGTAGGACACGTAGACACTGCGTGCAGAAAAGCTAAGCAGTTTCTGTCATCTTGACACTGACCTCCCCCATCACCACTGGTCCCTTCTGTGTTTCTTTCGCTGTGTTTCAGAATGCTTAAAGGCTTCCTTACCCTTAAAAGAAAAAAACAGGTGAGTTAGGGAGCACTAGCAGTACTGCTAGTGCTGAAGCTGGTACCTTGGGTCCCAGACTCTGTTCTACCTCTGATTCATTTTCAGTTCCAAATCTGTACAACTGCATTGAGTTTCTGAGTCTGAACTTACTCCTAGGCCTTAGAACTCTCATGTGAGCTCAGGGAAGTTCCCAATAGTTCATGGCAGGTCAGTAGTGGAGCTGTTCTTTGAAAGCCTCCCAACCCTACTATGGGTTTCTAGAAAGCCCATGGAAGGCTGCTAATATTTCTTTTATTCTGGACTCTCTTTCAGTGATAAGGGCAGAACCCCAGGCTGTGATTCCAAAACAAGGCTGCCCCTGTCCCTCTGAGGACTTGAAGGGCTAGGACCACAGCAGTGGTCGGGTAAGGGTAGGGACATGGAATAAAACCTGTAATTCAAGTCTGAGGTCATGAAGGAGAAAAAATCATGGACTTGGAAGTCAGGAAATGTCTAGTGTGAGCTTTACCATTAACGTGCTGGCGGCTTTAAGAAAGTCACTTAAACATATAAGAAATCTAAATTGGCTAAATACTGTAATTACAAGTCAAAGATTACAAATGCATTTTCTTTCTTAAGAAAACATTCATGTATATGCTGCTTATAAAAGACATATCTCAAAGACACAGCAAAATTGAAGTAAAAGAATGGAAAAATACATCATGTAAACACTAAGATAAGGTTGGAGTAGCTCTACTGATATCCAATAAAGTAGTTTTAAAACAAGAAGCATCCCAAGAGATTAAAAAAAAGAAAATATCATAATAATAAGGGGCCAATCAAACAGGAAGATATCACAATTCTAAATTTCTATGTATTCAGTGTTCCCAGCTTCAAAATAGATAAAACAAAATTTGACAAAACTCAGGACAGAAATAGACAAATTCACAATCATGGCAAGGGATTTTAAAGTACCTCTCACAGTAACAGAATAAAGTTGAAGCCAATAAGTATCTAGATCTGAACACATCATTAATAAATGATGCACAAAACATTATATACAGAGTTATACAATTCTCTTCAAATGCACATGAAAGAATGAAGGAGGGAAGGACCTTTGTTTTCAGAGAGCTTGCGTCATTTAGAGCACACACAGTTGGAAAATAACGAGGAGCTAGAATCTAGCAGGTAGTACTCATAACGTGTGTACAAAATACAGCTGAAAGTGTTGATTTGCAAATGATAAATCAGGCAGGAGAGATTTTTTAAAAGGCTTCTTTTTGGTAAAAGGTGAGTCACTAGTTGGAGGGAAGAGGAGGTGCAGCCCCCAACCTCTATAATCTTATAGTTGGACACTGAAGTTCACAGTAAACCCTGTAGAAATGCACCTCCATCAAACTATTTCTTCATTCCTCAATTTAATACTTACCTAAGATACCTAAGTATGTCAGGTGCCATGTGGGTGCTTGGCAATTAAGACACAGTGCTCATCATGACGGGTACAGACAGGTAAAAAGAAAATTATAGTCTGGTAAATTAATTGCTACAGGTTAGCCCCAAAGAAAAGGAATCCAGCATCTAGATTTAAGGGGTTCAAAGTAAATGACCAGGGGTAGGAGGAGAGAATCAAGAAAATATTTCTGGAGAGGATTTTTGTTAATGGTATTGAGGTACAATAAGGACAGCAGAGACACATGGGAATGAGTCAACCCAGAAAAATAATGCAAAAATTCACCACTAAAAATAATAAAATGCCTCTCTTATGCTGATGAGATGGAAAGATGTCTGAAGAAGTGAAAAAAAGCAAGATACAAAAGAGTATGCTTCTGTATGTATAAAATACAGGAAACAGGATCAATAGATTATTCTGAAAAAAAAGGGGGGCTACAGGACAAGTGGGAGCAATTGGAAGAACTGGCCACAGTACTTTTTAGCTCTTTGCCTTGGAAAGTGCATCTGCTTCCCCTTGAACCTGGGCTGGTCCTATAATATGCTTTGATTAATAGAGAGCAGCTGAAGTGAAATGGTGAGTTCTAAGCCTTGCCCTGAAAAGGCTGTGCAACTTTTACTTTCAGATCCTTGGAAGCCAAGACTGCCACGTGACCACATGAGGGATGACAAGAAACATGTGGCTAGTGGCTCCTAGTCATCCCAGCTAATCCCCAGAAGTCAAGCCATCTAGTTGACCACAGCTGACCACACACCTGACCTAGCCCAGGCCAGAAGTATCTACCTCATCCCAGCTCAAACTGCAGACCCACAGAATTGTGAGCTAAATAAATTGTTGCTGATTATTTTTTTTTAATTTTCACTTAAAATTTTTGAAATTGTGTTTAAAAAACACATAACATAAAATTAGCCCATTTGTTGTTAAGTGTACAGTTCAGAAGTGTTAGCAATGATCACATTGTTGTGTAACAGATCTCTAGAACGTTTTCATCTTGCAAAACCAAAACTCTATACCCATTAAAACAAACAATTCCCCACTTTCTCCTACCCCCATTCCTGGTTGGCCAATCTACTTTCTGTTTCTCGGGTTTTGACTGCTCATAAAAGTGGATCATAAACTATTAGTCCTTTTGTTACTGGCTCATTTCAGTCAGGATAATGTCCTCATGTTTTATCCATATTGTATCATGTGAATTTGTTGCTATCTTAAGCCATTATATTTTGGAGTGCTTTGTCACACTGCAAAAGTTAACTAATGCAAAAAGGTTAGTTACTAAGTCTTCAATCTGGTGTGTATCCCACACTTACAATATGATTTAGTGTGGAATAATCATTGATCAAGGGCTCAGTAGCCACCTGTGACCAGTGGCTACCATATTGGACAACACAGCTCTGGAAGGACCAATAGAGAGCTAAAATCTGCCTTTCATTTGATAAGCTTCCCATAGGTCTCCTTTGGTTGGTTGCATTTTGGACTTAAGCCCTCCCTTTCTCTTTAGGGTGCTGTAGGAAGCATCCACCGTTGTGTAGGGATATCATTCCTCACTTATACAGTGCTATGGTTATAAAAATTCTGGAAGGAAGTATATTTCTGGCCTTAAAATCTAAAATAAGTTCTGCTTGTCTTGTTGGTTTGTTCTGACTTTCTGGCCATTATAAATTGTGTAACAACTTTCATTTCCCATTTATCGTTGGCTATCAGGAATACAGAGTCAAATTTGTGGCCCACACATAGCATTTGAATAGGGTAGCATTTCCCAAAATGTGCTTAGTTTATCACTAGGGTGCAAAAATCTGGTGTTTAATAGAAAACATTCTGTGAAATGTTGCTAGCAGCTAACGGAAGACACACATTGAATCCAAGTGATGACTCTGATAGCATTTTTTTTTAAATGGAGTGGTGACAGAACGATAGTGAAGCAAGCGGGTGCTGATGGGAAGAATAGTGGATGACATTGAGAAACGAGGGCTTCGGGCTTTAACCCTTTGTTGCTGGAGATAGTGGGGACAGCCCAACTATGATCACATGGTTGTGATCATACATAGTTAACTGTAGTTGTCCTACAACTGGACAGATAGTGGTGGCCTACCCGGTGTCCTCAGAACCATGTATTGTACTACTCTGGAGAGTTTCCAAGGGGCAGACCTGGCATTCCTTCCAGCCAGGTCCACACTGTGAGGGGAGAGAAGTGGGAGAATGGAGGAAAACAGCTAATCCTGAAATTAAGTGACCACCCCCTGAAACAGCTCGATGGGTCCCTGCTGTCACTATGCTTTAGAGAAAGGCTTGGAAAACTCTGTGAAAGGCCAGATAGGAGATATTCTAGGCTTTTCAGTCCTCACCATCTCTGTCTCAGTTTCTCAGTCTGCCATTATAGAGAGGAGACAGCCACAGACAATAGGTAAAGAAGTTGGGCATGGCTGTGTTCCAATAAAATTTTACTCCTGAAAACAGGCAGTGGTCTGGGTTGGATACATAGGCCATAATTTGTTGAGCCCTGCTTTAGAGTTCTTCCACCTGTACCCTTCCCCATGAGGTGAGAAGACTGTAGGGGCAGTCTTAAACCCACATGCTTTCTCTTCTAAACCAGGATCCAGGTACATAGGATTCCTGCCCCAATAGCACAAGTAACCTGTGCTGCCAGGGCCTGCACAGGCCTTTTTCTTCTCTGGGTTTATCATCATGGGGGGTGGACCACATACTAGTGTGCTCATGCCTAGCCCAGAGGCTCTTTGTGTGTGTGTGTGTGTGTGTGTGTGTGTGTGTATTGGAGGGTCAGATGTAGGTGAAATTTGGATGCAAAGCTCAAGATGTCCACAAGTATGTGCATAAGGTCCCTGGTCTGTGAGATAGAATGAAGGTGGGAAGAGAGGGGGGTTGTGTGGAGCTAACGGCTGAGCACAGTGCTGCCACATTCTGGTGCGGAATTCTGCAGTCTGAGAATTCTAAATTAAAACTTGACCTTGAATGTGTATCTACTTCCCTCTGTCTATGCCAAGAAAAAAAAAAGAGTCAAACTGGATCTTCTAGGTTGTTGTGCAGTCAAATTTGTTCGTGTAGGACTGCAAGCCATATTTTAATAATATATAGCTTTTTTGGTATTTAAACAGATGATAGAAAGCCTCCATTTGTGGAGGCACTATCCCTGTGCCTCACAAATAGTAAGGGGTAGGACATCTGATATCACAGCATCAAGGATTGCACACACAGGCCACATTTGATGGAGAAAAATGATGTTGTTGATTGTGCTGGAGGGCATCAAGTCAACAGCTACAGGAAAACAAATCCAAGGCCAATCCAAGGTCTGAGATAAAGTCAGGAAAGACTTCCAAGGTCTGGGATAACGTCAGGAAAGGCAGGGAAGAGAGATCTGGAGGCGAGTGTGGAGGGGAAATCCACAGGAGAATTCCTGCAGAGGCAACAGGCAGCAAGGTCACTTTGCCTGCTCCATTTTAATTTAAGCCTGGAAGGAAAAGGAAAATTCCAAAGGCCAAGTCAGTAACCTGATGCCTGGATCAAGTTGCTAAACATTGACTTCTCAGAGGTAGAAGGCTGTTCCGAATCGTGTAGCCAGGATTTCTCAAGTGGCTGGACCCTTCTAGACAGCATAGCCAGTCCTCCTTGGTTATCTTCTGTGGTGGACCCTAGCCCTCTGCTTCTCCACCTTCTGCCCTAGAACCAATACATCTTTGCATGTCTGGTTGGCCAACGATAGCCATCACCCCCACAGGAAGTTACAGGATGCACTCAGGAGCCTGGGGCTCAGGGATGGAGCAGCAGCAAAGCCACTGCCTTCAGGCAAGAGCATATCAATAATGATCATTGGACCTCCCCACCATGTAGACTAAGTTGGGGGAGGGAACATTAGTTAATGGCAGAGATAGATTTCTCGTTAGCCAGGTGAGTTGGGTCAAATTTATTCTGATTTAGAAAATTAAAAGAAGCTGGTGTTTTTGTTATCAAAAACTATGGTGGCATCAATATTTATTCCCACTTTATGTGTGAAGAAAGTCCTTAGTGCACACTGCATTCAATAAATGGGAGCCAAAATTATTCTTATTATCCTAAGAGGCTGAGGATGCCTACCAACAGGATGGAGCCATCCTGAGCACTAAGAAAACAAGGCAGTTAGAAAAGAGCATGAGAAAGGGTCAGTCCAAATCTGTGAAGATGATCCCCCTTCCCTGTCTCCTGTGCCTGGCTCTGCCCACCTCTCTGCTCTGTTATGCCAGATTCCTGGGACCCCATTAGACCTCCAGGAGCCGAATCCGATGCAATCACACAAGAGTCTTTATTGCAAGCTCGAGCCTGGACTCACAACCCTTCCCAATGCAGCGGTCTCAGGGAGTGAGTCCTGGTCCTTTGTTCAGTGAGATTTTATAAGTTTTAGGGGATACTCTATGCATCACAACATCACACAGCAAATCATCCCAACATGTTATCAACCACCATAAACTACTGGGGGATCATCTGGCATCCCAGGTATTTTCCCTGTCTCATGCTGATTGGAGGTTGCTAGGGGGGTTGCTTTGGGTCCTCACCTAGCCTAACTGAGTCAGGGACACCTGGCACCTCAGACCTCTCCTGTTATTTACAGACAAACAACTCAGCAGGGTGGGTATATGCTTTGGAGTGCTCTGTGGGTTTTTCCAAGGACAAGGGTCACACCCCCTTCCTTAGGACAGGCCTTGAGGTAGCAGCTGCTGTTATTTATTCATTTTTAAAAATGGAGTCACATTAGTTTCTCATTCCCCCCTTTGTCTAGAAACTTGGGAACCAATCATGGTTCCCTCAGTTGGGGGTCTATTGGGGCAGGCCCTACATCATGGTAGGATTCTCCTTCTGGGTCTAGGGCTTGATAGTGGGTATGCAGAACCAACATCTGAACTGTGTTTACTCTGTCCTTGATGAAATCCACTAGCTTGTTCACAAGTGGTCCTACTAAGGTTGACACTAGAGTAAACAGTAACTCTCAGGGGACAGTCTTCAACTTTCCAGACTCACTCAAAATTGGCCTCCTGACTCGATTTACCTATCTACACTGTCTATCTATTTCTGGCTTCATCCCCCTCTAATTTTAGGAACTCCTTATTGCTGTAAGGAGAAGGGGCGATGGCTCGTTCTGGCTGCTTCAGAGCTGATATAGGGCATCGAACATGAGGGGGCTCCACGATGTGGGAGTCGACTTGGGGGACGTGAGTTCCCTTTTAGAAGTCAGTTGGGTTTGAAGTCTGGTTGGGGAAGAAAGGTTGTAAAGTCATCTGGGGATGGGTGTTTCTATGAGAGAAACAAAAACCATGAGTACTGAATAAATGTTGCTGCAGCTGGAACATGTCACTGTATAGAAGTTCCCTCACCAGGCTTTAACATCCCCAGTTATCAGGACTGTAAACTTAACATTTAACTTTTAGTGTTACAGATGTCTTTCCCCTTAAGATACAGTTTAGTAATTTAATGTCATCTGCTCTTGCAAAATCCTTTTACTAGTATGACCTCTGTGTCTAATAGAGAAACCTTTAATTCTCTTACTCAGGGCTGGATAATCATACTAGCAAACACCAAGCCTACCTGTGTATGTTAGGAATATCTGTAGGCCTTAAAGTAAAAACTACTTTGGCAGTTCTTGATAGTTTTTTTTTTTTTTTCGATAGTTATCAGGCATTCCTGCCTAAGAATCTCTTCTGTAGCCTCCAGTCTTACTCATTCTTGGGGGCTAACACAAGGTGTATACCTCAAGTTACATTTAACTATTATTAGTATTTAAAATGCCCAGGAATAGCTGTGTTTTGGTTTTAACTGTCTTTGCTAAGTGTTTAAGATGAAGCAAATCAAACTGACTTTTGTTTCTATCTATTGTTAACAGTCAGCTGATTTCCATGGAAATCCTGGGGGAATTTTTGGAGCAGCTTCTCAGTTCTGCTAGTGCCATTTGCGCTAGGATGGGTCCAGGTCTTGCTTGACCATGTGGCTTCCCTTGGAAGCATCAGGGATGTCTCCCTTCTTCGGTGACACTCCTCTTCATAGCAAATGCACCGATTGGCTTTCTGTTCACCAGCTGTCTCATTAATCTCCCTGATTGGGAGGTTATGTGGCCCAGAGTTGCAAAGCTCTTTAGAAAAGTCCCCTGCTCCCTGGATTCAGACTGACTCAGAGGGCAAGAGCCAAACATTGGTTTTCTTGTCCCTTTTAATTTAACTTTAATTTTAAATCTTAATCTTAAACATCCAACAAATCAATTTCACCGGAGTACTGGGCTTTAATATCTATCTCTCTATCCTGTAGGTGATAACTTATTATCTTAAATTAACCCAGGTTGTGTGTTTTTAAAACAACACCTCTGCAAAACATTAACAGGTAGTCTTTAGGCCATTTATAAGAAAACTACAAACAAAATTAACAAGAGTAAAAACATATTTATTTCGGGTAATAGCTACCTTGAACCTTGGCAGAGTTATACATCATATCCCATGTTTGAGATCCTAGTAATCTTGATAAAAACCAACTTTTGGACACAACTTTAAATGTACTGAAATCTGGCCTATTTCTTTCGTAGTCATTTTCACATATAGTGAGATGGGACACAGGCCTTATCTCAGGTAAGGTGGGGCTCTTCATAAGTCTTAAGTAAAGTGCTGTAGTTCTGAAGCTGATCTTTGCTTTTTAAACATCATTTTACAATGCTCACATAAATTGTTGCTCAAGTTCACATGAATATTAGCTAACACAATATAATATCACATCTAAAACATGAATTAAAGAAAGGCTGAAAGCTTTTAACCTTTTGTAGAAAAGTAGTGAAGTATTTTGTGTTTTACAATATTAGCCTTCACACAGATTAGGTTCTCATTAACTTAAAAATACATTTATATTGTACCTCAGTGTAAAAGGTAGCATAAAACTTTTGCACATCTTATTGATAACAGGTCCAGTTACAGAATATCAAATGATATAAATAAATCTCCAATATGTTTTTTTAAGCCTACAATTACCATACAATTTTAGAACACCAGCTTTATATAATGCTCTTTTAAAGCTTTTACCTTACAGACTTGTATGCCTGAAAGATATGAACACATTAATAGCACCACAATTACATTGACGTTTTTATATTAACCAAGTTTAGCTTTTAAAGAAATAACATATTACAATATTGCAAAATAACAGTTGTTGTTTATCCATAGTTGTATAATTTTTAATTTCTTTAAGATTACTTGCTCAAAAAACTTACACATATAACCAACTTACACAGACCTTCTTTATCACTTACTTAAACCCTCTTATTTACTTAATCACCTAGATTCTTTATCTAGAAACACATTATTTTCTTCTATTAAATCCATACCTAGAACCATCTAATTTTCCTTTCCATCTGTTAACCTCTTTTTCTCTTCACATTTTAAAACAATCATTGTAAATTTCTGAACTTAGGCAGATTATTTCATTTTAATAAAAAGAAATACTTGATTTTACTTACAGTACTCTGATTTGGAACAGTTGAAACTTTGGTGCCTTTGTATATAGAAATCTTCTATAAACCCTTGTATCTAGAATCACATCTGTTTACCATTTCATTAAAACACAATGTCTAAGTATCAAGGATGACAAAGCAACTTTATTCCTTTTTTTTCCCTTAATTTCCCAACTTACAAAAACATCAATAATGTTACCCAATGCAATTCAAGGAGTCAAGAGTATGCTATGGTATATTTAACATTTAGCATTTTAACCTTGTAAATCAATCAGCTATCCAACAAAAGTACTCATAAATGAGTAATCCCATGTCAAATCTACAGATCAATCAGATATCTAACAAAAATACTCATAAATGAGTAATCCCATGTCAAATCTACCTTACTTATTTTATCAAAACATCAGACAAGTGTATTGAACAGTGTTAGCCATTTCTTCCTTGTTGAAGAAAAGTCCTAGAACCAAAGCATATCAGACAGTTCATAGACATCAACATTTTATTAGTTTTTTTAACACCTAGAAAAACTTGTAAGCTTAATTTTAAAGACATCATTAGGCTTCCTCTTTCGCTTCGCTCCGGGCAGAGAAGGTGAATGTGTAATCAGCAGTGGATTGTAAGTACCCTAGGCAAAGAAAGCTCAGTGTGCCCCACCTTTTTTTTTTTTTTTGAATATTTTTTATACAGGGAGAGTTTATGGATTGGGATTGTTGGCTGGGCTGCGGTTTCTGTGCCGAAAATCCACTCCGCGGGAGCTGCCATATGCTCTCTGCTTGCTGTCTTGATGGCTATGTCTACATTGTCCGGCAGCCGCACCTAGAAGTTGGAGCTGGGCTGCGTGCCGAGCCCTGTCCTCGGAAGGCTGGACCTCAGCCTTGAGCGCCTGGGTCGCCTGTTCGCCACTGCACCCTCGGGCAGAGCCTGCTCTGGGGTCGTTCTGCATCCCCCTGCGAGGGGACCCGTGCTCCAGAGGAGGGGGCCTGAGAGCCACGGCGGCAGCCGCTTGGGCCCCTGGGGCTGGGCACCGGGCAGCGGCGCAGCTACTGTCACGGAGCGCGGCGCCCCTGAGCGTGGCCCCGGGGAAGAGGTGACGGCGGCAGGGTTTAATTTCTAGAAATCTGGACTGGAAACAGAAGCAGCAGTTTGTATAATCCCAAGAACTTGCTTATGCCAGGAAGCTGTAAGGGCAACATGAATATCATTGAGGAGATCTAACATGGCAGCGGGCGGGGAGAGATCAAGTCTCTGACCTCTTCAACTGCGCGGGCATAGGGAGCTGTAAACTGTATAAATGCTGTTTGCTCAGGATCACTAGGCAATGCTGAGCTGACGTGGATCTGGGGTGTACAGGCTGGGCCCCTCAGAACACACACACAGAGCCCGAATCGGAGGCAATTAAGCTCCGGTTCGCCTGCTTCGTGTGACTCAGCACTAACGATCCCGCTGAAATAATTGGCCGGCCCTTAGGAACTTACAGAGGTAAAAGCCAACCGAGCCTTCATAGGCAGTGGCCACAGGACTGAAACGGGGATTGGGAGAGACAGTCAGGACCCACCCGTTGCATTGGTCACCCGGCAAAGGGAACAAACGGTCACCATTTGCATGGGATATAACCATGGCAGAGAAATGGCGTCACGGGCGGAGGAGATAACTGCATTGAAACCAGCGCGACAGGTGTGTAATCCCCTAGTCATCTCTCTCCACACAGCAGGGAAAACTTAAGGGCCACTCCCAGCTCTCCTGTGAACGCAATAACCAGACCGAGGGAATCAGGAGTGGCGCGGGACTCGCGGCGCGGAACTCCCGGCTACCGCTCCCACCAGTGCTGACAACTGAGGTCTCTTGCACCAGCTACCGGGGGCGTGGCTACAGGAGGGCAAGCAAATTCGCTGGGGGATCTCAGCCCCAAGCTCTACAAACTTAGGGTCTGAGGGAGGCAAACAGGGAGAGTGAGCCCAGGTGTTCATGAAAACAGGGCTCCCAGGAGCAGCAGACCTGGCGTGTAGCCAGTATTGTGGTGAGCGCCACAGGTGAGCACGGCCTGGCTTGAGGAAACACAAGACAAGGCCCTAGACACTCAGGATTGGAGACCCGCCCAGTCTAGGAGAAAGAGCTGCTGCACAGTGAATGGTTCCCACCTATTGAGAGGAGAAGCTTGGCCCAGTGGGCACAGCTCCACCTACTGGAAGAGAAGTTAATAGAACTCTAGGACTGCATTTATTATTATTATTATTATCATTTTTTTTTCTCTTCTTTTTCTTTTTTTTTTCTTCTTCTTTTTCTTTCATTTTCAATTTTTATTTGTTGTTGGTCTTTAACTTTTTTTCAATGTTTCTATTTTTTTTTAATTTTTTTATTTTATTATTATTATTATTTTTTTTAAATTTTAATTTTCATTTTTTATTATCACTATTATTTTTGTTAAAATTTTTTTTTTCTTCTTTTCTTTCTTTCTTTATTATCTAATCCTTGTTATTCTTGTTTCTTTTGTCTTTTCATTTCTTTTCAATTTTCTTATTCCCCCTTCCTTGAATTCTACCTGCCTACTCTCATTCTCTTTAGTGACTTCTTCCCTTCCCTTCTAATATCTTTCCTCTCAAGCATCAAATAAATCTATAAGAGTAAACAGTAACTCAGCAGTCAAACACAACAAGAAGTAACATGAGCAGCATAAAAAAGCAAGGAAGAAAAGGAGTACAAACAATGAAGGACAGCCTAAATATTCAGGAGGACCTAGAGTCAGCAGAAAAATGGTCATATAAAGAACTCAAGGAATACCTTAGACAGATGGAATGGAACCTTAAAGAAGATACGAGACAGCAAATCCAAACAGTGAAAGAACACTTTGAAAATGAATTACATAGACAGATAAAAGAAGAAGTTAAGCATCTTTATCAGGAGATTGAGATTATAAAAAAAAACCAAACAATAATTCTAGAAATGAAGGAAACGATAAACCAAATTAAAAACTCAATTGAGAGTATCACTAACAGAGTGGAGCAAGTAGAAGCCAGAACATCAGATAATGAAGACAAAATATATCATCTTGAAAAGAGCCTAGCCAACTCAGAAAGGCTGGTTAAAAACCACGAGAAAAACATCCAAGAGATATGGGATAACATAAAGAAACCAAACCTACGAGTCATCGGGATAGAAGAAGGTACAGAGATTCAAACCAAGGGAATGAGTAACCTGCTGAAAGAAATAATTACAGAAAACTTTCCAGAAATAAAAAAGGAAACGGATATACAAATTGTAGATGCATACAGGACACCGAGCACACAAAATCACAGTAGACCAACGCCAAGACACATTGTTATGAAGATATCCAATATACAGAACAAAGAGAAAATACTAAAAGCTACAAGAGAAAGGAGGCAGATTACATTCAGGGGTAAACCAATAAGGTTAACAACGGATTTTTCATCACAGACGCTGAAAGCGAGAAGATCCTGGAACAACGTATTTCAAACACTGAAAGACAATGGATGCCAACCAAGAATTCTGTATCCAGCAAAATTAAGCTTCAGGTACGATAACGAAATAAAAATCTTTCATGATAAACAAAAGCTAAAAGAATTTGCAGCCAGAAAACCAGCATTGCAAAGCATCTTGAGCAAAACACTACACGAGGAAGAAATGAAAAACAATAACCAAAACCATCAGTGGGAAGTGCCTCTATAAAGACAGAGGGCGGGGGGAAAGCTAACCATGGAGAAACAAACTAAATTAAAAAAAAAAAAAAAAAAAGAAGATAAATAATCAAACATGGCTGGAAGTACAAACCATATATCAATAGTAACTCTAAACGTTAATGGCTTAAACTCTCCAATAAAGCGACATAGGCTGGTAACATGGATTAAAAAAACAAATCCAACAATATGCTGCCTCCAGGAGACACATCTGATTGGAAAAGACATACACAGGCTGAAGGTGAAAGGTTGGGAAAAAATATACCATGCACACGGTCCTCGTAAGCAAGCAGGGGTGGCCATCCTCATATCGAATAAAATTGACTTCAAGACTAAATTAATCAAAAGGGATAAGGAAGGACATTATATACTGTTAAAAGGAACCATTCACCAACAAGACATAACAATTATCAATATTTATGCACCAAATAATGGTGCTGCGACGTTCATAAAACAAATTCTCCTCAAGTTCAAGAATCAAATAGACCACAACACAATAATTATGGGTGACTTCAACACACCTCTCTCACAATTGGACAGATCCTCCAAACAAAAGCTGAATAAAGAAACTATAGAACTCAATATCACAATCAACAACCTAGACTTAACTGACATATATAGAATATATCAACCATCATCAAGTGGATATACTTTTTTCTCAGCAGCACATGGATCCTCCTCAAAAATAGACCATATATTATGCCATAGGGCAACCCTCAGTAAATATACAGGGGTGGAGATAATACCATGCATTTTATCTGATCATAATGGAATGAAACTGGAAATCAATGATAAAAGAAGGAAGGAAAAATCCTACATCACATGGAAAATGAACAATATGTTACTGAATGATCAATGGGTTACAGAAGACATAAAGGAAGAAATCAAAAAATTCTTAGAGATAAATGAAAATACAGACACAACATATCGGAATCTATGGGACACAATGAAAGCAGTTTTAAGAGGGAAATTCATCGCTTGGAGGTCATTCCTCAAAAAAAGGAAAAACCAACAAATAAATGAGCTCACACTTCATCTCAAAGCCCTAGAAAAGGAAGAGCAAAACAACAGCAAATGTAGCAGAAGGCAAGAAATAATTAAAATCAGAGCGGAAATCAACGAAATTGAAACAAAAGAAACTATTGAAAAAATTAACAAAACTAAAAGTTGGTTCTTTGAAAAAATAAATAAGATCGACAGACCCTTAGCCATGCTAACGAAGAGAAGAAGAGAGAGAACTCAAATCACTAACATACGGGATGAAAAAGGCAATATCACAACAGACACTACAGAAATACAGAAGACAATTAGAAATTATTTTGAAAACCTATATTCCAATAAAATAGAAGATAGTGAAGACATCGATAAATTCCTTAAGTCATATGATTTGCCCAGACTGAGTCAGGAGGATACTCACAACTTAAACAGACCAATAACAATAGATGAAATAGAAGAAGCAATCAAAAGACTTCCAACCAAGAAAAGCCCAGGACCGGATGGGTATACAGCGGAGTTTTACAAAACCTTTAAGGAAGAATTAATACCAATACTTTTCAAGTTATTTCAGGAAATAGAAAAAGAAGGAGCTCTGCCAAATTCATTCTATGAGGCCAACATCACCCTGATTCCGAAACCAGACAAAGACACCTCAAAGAAAGAAAACTACAGACCAATATCTCTGATGAACCTAGATGCAAAAATCCTCAATAAAATTCTGGCGAATCGGATACAAAGGCACATCAAAAAAATTGTGCACCATGATCAAGTAGGATTCATCCCTGGGATGCAAGGATGGTTCAATATACGGAAATCAATAAATGTTATTCACCACATCAATAGACTTAAAAATAAGAACCATATGATCATCTCAATAGACGCAGAAAAAGCATTCGACAAAGTACAGCATCCCTTTATGTTCAAAACATTAGAAAAACTAGGGATAACAGGAACTTACCTCGACATTGTAAAAGCTATCTATGCTAAGCCTCAGGCTAGCATCATTCTCAATGGAGAAAAATTGAAGGCATTCCCCCTAAAATCTGGAACAAGACAGGGATGCCCTCTATCACCACTTCTATTCAATATAGTTCTCGAAACACTGGCCAGAGCAATTAGACAGACGAAAGAAATTAAAGGCATAAAAATAGGAAAGGAAGAACTTAAATTATCACTATTTGCAGATGACATGATTCTATACCTAGAAGACCCAAAAGGGTCTACAAAAAAACTACTAGAACTAATAAATGAATTCAGCAAAGTGGCAGGATATAAAATCAACACGCATAAATCAAAGGCATTTCTGTATATCAGCGACAAAACTTCTGAAACGGAAATGAGGAAAAACACTCCATTCACAATATCCTCAAAAAAAATAAAATACTTGGGAATCAACCTAACAAAAGAGGTGAAAGATTTATATAATGAAAACTACAAAACCCTAAAAAGAGAAGTAGAAGAAGATCTTAGAAGATGGAAAAATATACCCTGTTCATGGATAGGCAGAACTAACATCATCAAAATGGCGATATTACCAAAAGTTCTCTATAGGTTTAATGCAATGCCAATCAAAATCCCAACGGCATTTCTTGTAGAAATGGATAAAGCAATCATGAAATTCATATGGAAAAATAAAAGACCCAGAATAGCAAAAGCAATTCTAAGCAGGAAGTGCGAATCAGGCGGTATAGCGATACCAGACTTAAAACTATATTACAGAGCAATAGTAACAAAAACAGCATGGTACTGGTACCAAAACAGGAGGGTGGACCAATGGTACAGAATAGAGGACACAGAGACTAATCCACAAAGCTACAACTATCTTATATTTGATAAAGGAGCTAAAAGCATGCAATGGAGGGAGGATAGCATCTTCAACAAATGGTGCTGGGAAAACTGGAAATCCATATGCAACAAAATGAAACTGAATCCCCTCCTCTCGCCATGCACAAAAGTTAACTCAAAGTGGATCAAGGAGCTAGATATCAAATCAGAGACTCTGCGTCTGATAGAAGAAAAAGTTGGCTCCGATCTACATATTGTAGGGTCGGGCTCCAAATTCCTTAATAGGACACCCATAGCACAAAAGTTGATAACAAAAATCAACAAATGGGACTTACTTAAACTGAAAAGTTTTCTCTCAGCAAGAGAAACAATAAAAGAGGTAAATAGGGAGCCTACATCATGGGAACAAATTTTTACTCCTCACACTTCAGATAGAGCCCTAATATCCAGAGTATACAAAGAACTCAAAAAATTAAACAATAAGAAAACAAATAACCCAATCAACAAATGGGCCAAAGACCTGAACAGACACTTCTCAGAGGAGGACATACAATCAATCAACAAGTACATGAAAAAATGCTCACCATCTCTAGCAGTCAGAGAAATGCAAATCAAAACCACCCTAAGATACCATCTCACTCCAGTAAGATTGGCAGCCATTATGAAGTCAAACAACAACAAGTGCTGGAGAGGATGTGGGGAAAAGGGTACTCTTGTACATTGCTGGTGGGACTGCAAACTGGTGCGGCCAATCTGGAAAGCAGTATGGAGATTCCTGGGAAAGCTGGGAATGGAACTACCGTTTGACCCAGCTATTGCCCTTCTTGGACTATTCCCTGAAGACCTTAAAAGAGCGTACTACAGGGATATTGCTACATCGATGTTCATAGCAGCACAATTCACAATTGCTAGACTGTGGAACCAACCCAGATGCCCTTCAATAGATGAATGGATAAAAAAAAATGTGGCATTTATACACAATGGAGTATTATACAGCACTAAAAAATGACAAAATCATGGAATTTGCAGGGAAATGGATGGCACTAGAGCAGATTATGCTTAGTGAAGCTAGCCAATCCCTAAAAAACAAATACCAAATGTCTTCTTTGATATAATGAGAGCAACTAAGAACAGAACAGGGAGGAAGAGCAGGAAGAAAAGATTAACATTAAACAGATACATGAGGTGGGAGGGAAAGGGAGAGAAAAGGGAAATTGCATGGTAATGGAGGGAGACCCGCATGGTTATACAAAATTATATATAAGAGGTTGTGAGGGGAATGGGAAAATAAACAAGGAGAGAAATGAATTACAGTAGATGGGGTAGAGAGAGAAGATGGGAGGGGAGGGGAGGGGAGATAGTAGAGGATAGGAAAGGTAGCAGAATACAACAGTTACTAATAGGGCATTATGTAAAAATGTGGATGTGTAACCGACGTGATTCTGCAATCTGTATTTGGGGTAAAATTGGGAGTTCAAAACCCACTTGAATCAAATGTATGAAATATGATATGTCAAGAGCTTTATAATATTTTGAACAACCAATAAAAAAAAAGAAAAAAAAGACATCATTATTTTCATCTGTTTACCCAATTTAAATTGAACCATTTAAATCACATGAATCAAAGATATTTGGATCCATTTTTTTTTAATTTCATGAGGCTCCTCATATATCTGCCAATTGTCATATCATGTACATGATATATGGACATACACACATACAGACATACAACACATATGTGTGCACACATAACACAATAGTAAAGGCCTTATAGCTTTCCTCAGGTGAAATCTCCATTGCGATGTTTAAAAGCTCCACAGTTGATCAAAACTAGAATTGATCAAAAAAACATTAACCTAGGTCTGTAGGATCAAAATCATGAGCTAAAAAAAAAATACAGAATCTAAGAAAAAGCAAGAGTCCTAGAAAAAAACGACTGGCCAGTAATTAATAAATACCATATAATTTACTTTTTGGTTTAATCTAGTTTGAGTTCAGGTAAAAGACACCTTTACTTTCCCCCCCCCCTTGGGCCTCAGATAAGTCTCCTACTGAGCTTGCAGTCTTCTTCTATTTGCATTTCAACTTAAGTCTTGGCTGAGGTCTGGAAGGAACAGGGAATACTGCTATTCTGAGCAGAAACCTCATGCCTAAGGCATTTTTAACCTTAAATCATAATTTTCAGGTTTGGATGTTGAAAATTATGATACAAGTTTAAGATACAATTCACAAAATTTCATACCTTTATATCTTCCTACAGTAGAAAAACTTTCTCACACAAAACTGAAAAGAGGGTCTTACTTGATAATATAAAAGCTACCATTAGAAGAAATGCCTTTGGGATCATTAAGCCACTTTCTTTGCTCTGAAGTTCCTATAGTAGTATTGTTATAGTAGAAGCAAATGTGACTCCATTTTGTTTTATGACTTCATCCTGTAAAACAACCATGCCAAGTATAAGAGTCATGACTGGGGCAAGATGTTCTTTTCCTTTTGCTATAGAAACCTTTAAGAACACAAAACTACCTAATGGGGTATTGTTTCTGTAACTAGGGTAACGGGGCTCTGTTTCTGTAACTGGGGTGACTAGGCTAACTGTGATTGGTTAGGCTTCCCTCTGCTTGACTGCATTGTCCTGCTTCTGTAACCTGGCTTGCTTGCATTGGCTAGACCCCCTGAACATCCCTTTTGTGGTTTTCAGGCTTATAAGGAGTGCCCTTGCAATTGTTCATGGCTGATCAGGGGAACAGCTTTATGTTCTGGTCAGCCGCCACCGGTGTGCTTCAATAAAGGCTTGATTTGATTATATGTGAGTGGTCTGGAAGTTAGTTTATGAAGCCCTGGGACAAAGCTTTAACTATAACAGTATTAAGTTCCAAAAGACAACCACACACTACCATCTATATCCGAAATTAAGCTTTAAAAATTCCCAAGACTGTTGCTATTCAATGTCATTTCAATAAGCCAGACCAACGTCCCAATCCAACACTTTCTTTTCCTAAATCCTACACACTGAGGGGAACAGATACTGTTGTAGGGACAAATGAGGCAGGGCACTGAAGATAGCAGGAAACAGTTTTATTTGGCTGCAGCCAGGTTCAGAGGGCACAGCTTTTGCTGTAATCAATCAACCCCTGAACCCCGAGTTCAGGGAGTTTCAGAGTTTTATACCCAGCGTGTAAAGGGAGGGGCTCAGAAGTTCACAGTTTGCAGAAGTTCACATAAAAGCAGCTTTTTCTTTCACTGTTCTGGGCAAGTTAACTCTTCAAGGATAACACCTGAGAAGGGGGGAGCTTCTTCACACCTTTCTTTCCTCCCCCTGCCAGCTGTTACCATGGAGCCCAATTGTAACTTATCTTAAAAATGTAGACATCTCTGTGAAGCCCAGCTCAAGGCCAGAGGCCTTGTTTGCACATTTCTACAAAATACTATACTGGATACATTTGTGAAAACTAGTAAGGGGGTGTCCAGCACCTGAAGAGCTGGTGTCTTCCCAGCCGGTGGCCAAGTAAACAGGGTGACATGAAAATAGGAAGTTTATCTACAATGGACTCTTTTGCTGACAGTCCTAAAATCAGCCATGGTGAAGAGGGCTTTTCTGTGGAGAAAGAGGGTACCACTTCAATACCATACCATGATTTATTATCCTTACCTAAATTAATGCACTGGTACACCTAGTGAAATCTTCCCAGGCTACCCAATTCAAAAATTGGTGAAAAAATAAAACTAAATGATTGGGAGTTTCTTGCCAACTTGGAAGTAGAGTTCTTTAGTTTTTCATCCTAAGTATTTAAGTTCTTTGGCATGAATTATCTAAAATCATAAACTAAACAATTATCTAAACCCAACTTCTAACTGCAAGATTGTGCAATGCTTCAAGAACCCATTCAGATACCAGATTGTTACAATAAAACATCTTTTAGACACACATTCAGCCAAGATCATTCCCGAGAAACAATCTATAATATCAACACAATACTGCATTCAGAGTTCTTTTTTTTTTAATTCCTTTTTTTTTTTTTTTTAATAAACACAGGTGGAGTAATCCTTACAGTGCAGGGAAGTAAGGAGGGATTTCCCCGAAACAAAGTGCTTCTTGGCAGCTGCTGGGAGTCCTCCTTTTACTTACAGGATTAGCTCCTCTGGTTTGGTCAGACCCCAGGCACCAAGCACGCTCCATATCTCCTTACTTTTCAGTAGTCAGCTCTCAAAAAGTTAATCCTCTGCATGCAGTTGTTTGGAGTGCAGTGCTTCTCCAAGAAAGCGAAGCAGGGGCTCCTCTAGAGTCCCACCTGGGGTGCCAAAATTTGTAACTGAAAGTTCAGTTCCTGTCCTCGAAGCCAATTAATGCCAATTTAATAATGAGGACAGGGTTTTGAGAAAAAGAAAAAGGGAGATATCCAAGTTCTTAGATCCCCAGCAGGCATTTCCCTCTGCAGTGGGTGCACTCAAGCCAACTACAGGAAGAAAAGAAAACATTGCTTCTCTAATCTCGCTTAACAAAGGGGAGCAAAGTTTATCAAAGTTCTTTAAAACACAGCTCAAAGGGGTTAAGAGGTGAACACAGAAAAGCTGGCGGTTCTATTGACTTTTGGTCCCTTTCAGGGAAGCAGGAGAAGCATACCAGGGACACTTTCAGGCTACAATTTAGCTAAAGTTACCACCACACATCTAAGGCAGATCAGAACTTGGGACACTGCATCTGTCCAAAGTAAAACAATGCCATCACACTTAACAGAGACACAGACAAAAAGCTAAAACACAGATCAGATTACAGACAAAATGGAAGTCCCCCTCATATTGGGGAGTATCCTCTCAGATTGGTCTGATGACCCCAGATCAACAAAAACAGAGGCAGGGTGCTGGCCCCAAGCCAACTGGGGCCTTCCCCTCAGATAACTAGTTTGGGGGAGTACCGCACTCAGATTGGGGTCTGGGATGTCTCCCAGGAGCCCCAGCTGGCGACCCTATAGAAATGCCAATTGCCAGCCCAGAATAAGATTCTAGGGGCCATAGTCAGAACAAAGCAGACAACAGACACACGAATAACAAACAAGACTCACCGGTGTTAGACTCTCTGGTTTGGGGGTCCTGGGGTCTGGGGGATCCCAGATGAGACCCCCAGATGTTATGCCAGATTCATGGGACCCCAATAGACCTCCAGGAGCCGAATCTGATGCAATCACACAAGAGTCTTTATTGCAAGCTCGAGCCTGGACTCACAACCCTTCCCAATGCAGCGGTCCCAGGGAGTGAGTCCTGGTCCTTTGTTCAGTGAGATTTTATAGGTTTTGGGGGGATACACTATGTGTCACAACATCACACAGCAAATCATTCCATACCGCAGGAAAGTCAAACAATGACTCTTAACATTGATTAGCACATTCACTGCCGGGAACAAGTTGGGTAGGGATGATTGGTTAGTACAAGGGAGGGGTTCCATTGAACTGATTGGTTTAAGCCACGAGGGGTGTACACGCTGAACCACATGGTTTCCCAACATGTTATCAACCCCATAAACTACTTGGGGGTTATCTGGCATTCCAGATATTTTCTCTGTCTTATGCTGATTGGAGGTTGCTAGGGGGGTTGCTTTGGGTCCTCACCTAGCCTAACTGAGTCAGGGACACCTGGCGCCTCAGACCTCTCCTGTTATTTACAGACAAACAACTCAGCAGGGTGGGTATATGCTTTGGAGTGCTCTGTGGGTTTTTCCAAGGACAAGGGTCATGCCCCCTTCCTTAGGACAGGCCTTGAGGTAGAAGCTGCTGTTATTTATTCATTTTTAAAAATGGAGTCACATTAGTTTTGTTGGTAAAGACAGCGCCCGGAGTGCTTCTCTTCCGGGAGCTCAGGTCCATGACCCACTGAATGGCGCGTGAAACTTCACCTCCAATCCCTGTGAATGGCACGAACTTTGAATGGTGCACCTCCAATCCCTGAAGGGGCGCAAACTCTCAGCCAATGAAGAAGTAACAGCCCACTCACCCCGCTCCTCCTCATCCTGTGTTAAGCCCATAAATATCAATATCCTGGTCATGTTTGTTCTCTTACTCCCCTCTCTCTCCCCCCTCCCCTTTCTCTCCCCCTCCCCTTTCTCTCCCCCTCCCCTCTCTCTCCCCCTCCCCTCTCTCTCCCCCTCCCCTCTCTCTCCCCCTCC
>NW_026000077.1:74537-112947 GCF_001458135.2 Marmota marmota marmota
TCCTCTCCCTCCTCCTCCTCTCCCTTCTCCTCTGTCTTCTCCCCCTTCTCCTCTCTCTTCCCCCCTCCTCTCTCTCTCTCTCTTCCCTCCTCCTCTCTCTCTCTCTCTCTTCCCCCTCTCCTCTCCCTTCTCTTCTGTGACTGGCCGCTAGGGTCCTGCTAATAAAATCTCGGACAGGTAAACGTTGTTTTGGCTTGTTGAGTTTACAGAGCTTTTCCATCGTCCTTTACAAGTTTCTCAGCTCCTACCCCAGCTCCAGACTCTGTTACCTTCATGGTTCCTCTTGACTGCTTGGACAAGTGGGTAGGCACCCTGGCAGCTGGATTTTCCCGTGAAGTTGAGAAACTGATGTGACTCCATTTTTGAAAACAGCTTCTACCTCAAGGCCTGACCAAGGAAGGGGGTGTGACCCTTGTCCTTGGAAAAACCCACAGAGCACTCCTAAGCACCTATCCACCCTGCTGAGTTGTCTGTAAATAACAGGAGAGGTCTGCAGTGCCAGGTGTCCCTGACTCAGTTAGGCTAGGTGAGGACCCATAGCAACCCCCCTAGCAACCACCAATCAGCATGAGACAGGAAAAATACCTGGGGTGCCAGATGACCCCCAAGTAGTTTATGGTGGTTGATAACATATTGGGAAACCATGTAGTTTAGCACGTACTCCCCTCACAGATTAAACCAATCAGTTCAAATGAATCCCCCTCTTGTACTAACCAATCACCCCTACCCAACTTGTTCCCACCAGTGAATGTGCTAATCAATGTTAAGAGTTGTTTGATTTTCCCACAGCGTGAAATGAATTGCTGTGTGATGTTGTGACGCACAGAGTAAACCCAAAAATCCTATAAATCCTCACTGAACAAAGAACCAGGGCTCACTCCTTGGGGACTGCTGCATGGGAAATGGTTG
Source organism: Marmota marmota marmota (assembly GCF_001458135.2). Lineage (NCBI taxonomy): Eukaryota > Metazoa > Chordata > Mammalia > Rodentia > Sciuridae > Marmota > Marmota marmota. The sequence continues at coordinate 75,447 of NW_026000077.1, forward strand.
TGAGTCCAGGCTCGAGCTTGCAATAAAGACTCTTGTGTGATTGCATAGAATTCCACTCCTGAAGGTCTATTGGGGTCCCATGAATCTGGCATTACAAAGTCGTCCCGGTCAGTGGACCACATCATGGCCCCTCTGAGGTTTAAATTCTTTAGAAATTGAACTTGTAGGAGGCAGAGAGGGACATAACAGAAATTAGAAGAGGCCTTTAAATGCCCATAACCAAGTCAGGTTCCGGTGAGGGTTTGAGCTTAGAATGCAGCTGCAGACTAATTTGGTTCATGAAGTTAGAGATGCCCTGAAAAAAAGGTGACCCAGGAGATTGGAGCCCATTATTAACTTCCTCTTTACCCTAGCTCACTGCAGTCCAGCATTCTTAGAAGCTGTGAAAACTCTCCAGATAAGGGTAGAAACTAGGAAGCCCTTAGCAAGACAAGTGGCCAAAGGCTGTTAATAACAATCTTGCCTCCTTCCTGCCCTAAGCTGGGAAGGCAAACCAATGTGTTACCCAGGTCTAAGTCTGGCCACCTCATAAATCTGAAGCCTCCTGGATGGTTAACCCATGAGAAGGACTAGAAGGTTTTGTCCTGAGAGCCGATGAGGTAGATGAACACTAGGACATCAGCAACATCTCGGGTGCTCCCTCTCCCTTCTCCTTTCTCCTCCCTTCTCTCCACTCCTCATTCTCCCACTTGTTTGCAAAGCTTTCTTGAATCTTTTCCATCTCTACTGCCTGTACCACAGGTGCTCACAGCTATAGCTTAGAGTCATTACTAGTGTTGGGCCATAGAGGACACTGGATCCCATCCTAGAGGCTGGGACCCCAGAAGCTTCTCTGTTTCAACTGTGATAGTCAAGCCAAAGTGACTCTATATTGTTTAGTAACTCCATTCTGTAAAACAACCATGCCAAATAGAAGGGTCACAGCTGGGGCAAGTTGTTCTTTTCCTTTTGCTATAGAAACTCTTAAGAACATGGAACTACCTAATGGAGCACTGTTTCTATAACTAGGGTAACGGGGCTGTTTCTGTATTGGGGTGACTGGGCTAACTGTGATTAGTTAAAGTTCTCGCTGCCTGACTGCACTCTCCCGCTTCTGTAACTTGGCTTGCTTGCCTTGGCTGGACCCCCAAACATCCCTTTTGTGGTTTTCAGGATTATGAGGTGCACCCTTGCAATTGTTCAGGGATGATCAGGAGAACAGCTTTATGTTCTGGTCAGTCGCCACAGGTGTTCTTCCATAAAGGCTTGATTCGATTATACGTGAGTGGTCTGGAAGTCAGTTATGAAACCCCAGGACGTTGCTTTAACTATAACAATGGCACCAGGAAGGAGAGAGGAGAGAGGGAGGGAGGGAGGGAGAGGGAGAGAGAGAGAGAGAGAGAGAGAGAGAGAGAGAGAGAGAGAGAGAGAGCTCACCTCTACTCAACAAGGACAAATATAAACCCAAAAGCCATGCACCTAGGAACCCAGCTCCTCCAGCCACACTCTACCTGCCTACAGTTACCACCTGGTTAATCCCTAATCAGGAGATTAATCACTGACTTGATTAAAGCTCTCATAACCCAATCATTTCACCTCTAAACTGTGGGGAGCCATTCTCACACGTGACTGGGCAACTCCCGGTTTGGGTCTGAGGCACTCTGGCTAAACAGTGTCGGAGCTTTCCCGACCCTCTCCTGGTGCGAGAGCCTGTCCATGTGGGGCTGTGACTTGACCACTGACCCTGGGGCCAATCACTGACCCTGACCNGTGACTTGACCACTGACCCTTGGGCCAATCACTGACCCTGACCTTGGAGTGCTGCCCCCCTCAACCTTCATTGGATGGAATTCTCCCCTGAATTTCTTGTTCCTCAATAAAAGGCTACTCCCTGGCTTGCTCTCTCTCTCTCTCTCCTGCTAACCCTGAGTAATCCCTGCCGCCCTACTGGGTGGTTCGAGGTATGAGTTCAGAGGGAGAGCCGTCTCGGACCTGGTCATAGAAAAAGGTAACTGACTCTGTGTGTTTTATTTCGATCTCACTAGCTAACTTTTATGCCAAGAACCTCTTTAATGAAACCAGTGCGCTGGTCGCATGGTGGAATTTGGCACCCACGAGGGGGGGCATTCTAGATTAGCTAGATTGAGTGGGAGTATGCTACAAAGATAAAGATAAAGGAATTGGTGACAATTTTGGGTCACAAAAGTACCTGGAAATATTGAAGGAAAGAGACGTTAAATTAATTAAACTGGGAAATTCAACTTCTACGGATAAGGAAATGTATCTGACTATTTTAGACACTATAATTAATCAGAAAGGAAAACAGATAAAGAAAACTCAGTTAATACAATTCTTAAAGATTGTAGGCTAATTTTGCCCTTGGTTTTGTGAATAAGAGTCCCTAAATTTACTTACTTGGGAGAAACTAGGAAGAAAGTTACAAAAATTTGTCTTTCTAATGAATTACCTGGAGGCATAGATAATATTCAAAAAACTTGGATGCTCTGGAAATTTGTCTTTTTGAATATATGGGCCAGAGTTCATGGCCCCCTGAAGATCTATTAAAAGGCATTCAGAGAGCTATTAGGTCTATTCAAATGGAAAATCCGCCTGAGGCTAAGTTAATTTCCTTTCCCTTGAGCCATTTAAAAACAAAGGCTCTAGGGGCTAAACCGAAAGTTAGCAATGTGACTTTAAACTTGCATGATCAGGCTAGCCCTCAGGGAAATTATAGAGAGGAAGGTCATAGAGGAGAAACCTCCACAGTCCTAGAAGGTCCTCCGGAAGAGATAGAAGAGGAAAATCTGGAAGAGATTCTTAGAGAGGCACAGAGTTCTTCTCCACTGCGTGGCTTAGAAGCCCAATTTCAAAATGGTGACAGCGCAGATTCTATCCATGACTCACAGTCCGAGGGAGAAGAATCAGACGTTGAAATTCAGGACTTACAGAGAAATTTTAACAGGCTGCATTTAACACCACCTGCACAGGCTATTCGAATCCGGCCATTACCTGCTAAAAGGACAAAATTTAACAGGTACTCTGAATTAACAATGACTTTTCTTACCCCGTTCCAGTGAGGTATTAAGAAAGCACAGGAAGCCGGGAAGATATTAGCGGTTTTCAACTTTTTCCAGTTTTTGAGCAAGTTAATGAGCAAGATCAGAGAGTTAGAGTTCATGCTGTAATCCCATTTAAAACCATTAAGGAACAAAAAAAGTGCATTCGAGATGTATGGTCCGAATACGCCTTTTGTATAGAGCCTGATAGATAATATTTGCTCGCAGCCCCTCCCGCCTAGTGATTGGATTTCGTTAGCTAGATCTTGTTTGAGTGGAGGAGATTTCTTACTTTGGCGTTCTTATTGGACTGATTTTTGTACTGAACAGGCAGAAAGAAATAGAAGACAGAATTTACAAACTCCAGTAGAAATGTTTTTAGGAACAGGTGAATTTGCTGATTTAGAAAGACAGTTAAATTATGAATTTGCAATATACGATCAAATAACTGATTGTGCGAAACATGCCTGGAAGCAGATAGTCTCAAAAAACCAATCCAATTTAGTTCTTACCAAAATCAGGCAAGGTGTGAGTGAGCCATACTCAGATTTCGTAGCCCGATTGTACCAGACCGCAAACAGGTTGATTGGGGACCCGGGGGTGTGTGAGTTTATTGTTAAACAATTGGCATTTGAAAATGCGAATAAGTATTGTCAGGACGTTCTTAGGCCGCACCGTAAAAAGGGGATAGTTTCTGAGTTTATCCGCTTATGTTCTGAGATAGACTCTACCCATTTGCAGACAGTAGCCATAGCTGCGGCACTGAAAGAAATGTTAAAGCCACAAGAATTAGTACGAAAGCCCCGCGGGAGATGCTATGTTTGTGGGAAAAATAACCATTTTGTGAGCGAATTTCGCAAGCGCAATTTTAAGTTCAGGGCTCCATCTACTGATGATAATAGATATTACAGGACTCAACCCCACATGGCAGATCAAGATGGCGTGGATGAGCCCGCTTTCTTGTCTTCATTTCCACCTGGCCGGAACACAAACTTCTTGTCGGCCCTCCCCCCAGGCCAAGAACGAGGAAGTAGGTGATGGTCGTGCAATGTGACACCATCGCGCCAACCATGGGGGCCGCCATCTTTAATTTTACTGGAGCAGAACAAACAGTTTCCATACAAACCCCTAATAATTTTCAAGGCTTTTAAGAGATATTAATTGGCTGGGGCCATCCTTAAAACTAACTACTTCTGAGATAAGTCCTTTATTTCAGATATTACAAGAAAATCCTTCTCCAACCTCTCCACGTCAGCTAACCTTAAAAGCTAAAACAGCTTTAAAGAGAGTTGAACATACAATTAAAAATGCACAGCTTACTAGAGTTGATCCTAAAGAAATAGTGTATTTATTAATATTTCCAACTGAGCATACCCCAACAGGAGCCATATGGCAAAGATTAGGAGTTATTGAGTGGATTTATTTATCCTACTCCCCTCAAAAAACATTAATTCCTTTTCATGATTCCATAGCTCAATTAGTAATTAAAGGCAGAACTAGGATTTTACAATTAATTGGATCTGAGCCTGATATCATAATTATTCCATTTTCTGTTCAACAGACTAATTGGCTTTTTCAAACTTCTAGCTTATGGCAGATAGCTTTTGCTGATTTTCCTGGACAGATAGATAGCCATTACCCTCATGATAAGATTATCCAATTTGCATCATTAACATCACTTATTTTTCCAAAGATTGTATGTGCACATCCTATAGATGAAGCTTTATCGGTGTTCACTGATGGTTCAAGCTCAGGTAAAGCAGGTTTTTATAGTTGTGTTCACACAGAGGTAATGCAAACTTGTTATACTTCTGCCCAAAGAACAGAGCTTCAAGCTCTGATTTGTGCCTTAAATTACTTTTCAAATGAGCCTATTAATATTTATTCTGACAGCTTATATGCAGTCGGAGTTACCAAAAATATTGAAACTTCAGTTATTGGGTATACTTCATCACAAGAGTTATTTAAATTATTTCATAATTTACCGAAGGCAGTGCTAATGTGAAAATACCTATGTTTCATAGGACACATACGAGCTCATACTAATCTTCCAGGACCTTTAGTTTCAGGTAATGACAAAATTGATAAATTAGTAAATTTGTCAACAGATGTCTTCATATAACTGTCAACAAGTTTCCCATTCCTTGCATCACCAAAATGCTTCTAGCTTACGTAAAAAATTTAATATTACCAGAAAACAAGCTCGTCAAATTGTAAGCCAATGCCCTAAGTGTGTTATTCACACTCCATCTCCACCATCAGGGGTAAATCCCCATGGATTAAAACCAAATCAAATATGGCAAATGGATGTAACTCATATTCCTCAATTTGGTAAGCAATGTTATGTGCATGTCATAGTGGACACTTATTCCAGATTTATTTTTGCCACAGCACGTACTAAGGAAAATACTCAACATGTAATTTCTCATTGCCTAGCAGCTTTTTCTGTGTTAGGGTGCCCTATGCAGATTAAAACAGATAATGCTCCAGCTTACGTAAGCTCTTCTTTTCAACAATTTTGCCAAGAGTTTCAAATTAATCATAAAACAGGAATTCCTTATAACCCCCAAGGTCAAACCATTGTGGAACGAGCTCATTTATCTATTAAGCTTCAATTACAAAAGTTAAAGGGGGGGAATAGGATTATGACTCCCCAAAATAGCCCCAATCATGCTTTGTTCATTTTAAATTTTTTAAACTGTGACACAGAAGGTCACACTGCTGCTGAGAGGCAAATGTCTCCCTCAGTAACAGGCCCTTTAGGCAGAGTTTTGTGGAAAGATTTACAGACCAGTCAATGGAAAGGCCCAGACCCAGTGCTTATGTGGGGCAGAGGTCATGCTTGTATCTTTCCAGAAAGTGCTTTTCGTCCTATTTGGGTGCCTGAACGCGCGATCAGACATGGAAGAGATATCGGAAAAAGATGAAGAAAGACCAGATTGACCCAGCCAAAAATCTGATTTCATGGGAAGACGTGAAGAAGCTAACAACACAGGCTTCCCGAATACTTCGACTCCTAGGAAAGAACAGGACCCCAGTGATGATGGTAGCAACAGTAATTGCCCTGCTGGGCTGTCAGGTAAAGGGGGATCAAATAGACACTTACTGGACATATTTCCCAGATCCACCCCTGGTGCACCCAGCTGTGTGGACTGGAGAATCTATTCTAGTATTTACTAATGACTTATTCATGATGGGAGGATTTACAGATACTCATATTACTCCCAATCATGTGACTAGATTTAATTATTCTGGCTACAGTGCCCAATTACCTTTGTGTTGGTCCCACGATAAACATGCTGGCTATCTGAAAGTATCATTCAAGGAAAAGACAGTGATTGGTAGACCTAGACTGACAAATAATTCTATTTATGGAGACTTAAAACCTTATACTAGATCAGTAATTAATATGGGACTTTCCCATAACAAGCCAGTCATTTCTGCAAAACCTCCACGGATACCCCACTGTCCAAATAGTTCTACAATTGAGATTGGCACCTTTCCTAGATGGATGGATTGTGTAAATAAGGTGTCTAAACATAAGGTACAACATAAGGTGTCTAAAGATAGTGGGTATATTTTAGACTGGTCTCCAAAAATTGATAAGAGACAATTACGAAAAAATTCTGCTATGACACCTGCAGGATTTGTTAGTAATATTTTGACTTATAGTGAAGGTGGTATTCAAAAGGATATTTGGCGCTTAATTGCTGCCTCAGAATTCTTACATTTTACAGAGAAGCCTTTACCAAAATTTGTTGGCAAGAACTGTAAGGAGGGATCTTGCTATGGCTTACGAGCCTGTGTCCAGTCTCCTTATGTTTTAATTATTGGAAATGTAAAAGTTAAATGGATAGATGACAGATATATTGTTACTTGTAACAAATGTAACCTAACCAATTGTATTACTAGGTATAATGGAGGAAAAGGAGTGCTGATACTTCATCAGCCCTCTTTTGTTTTATTACCTGCTAATATTTCAGAGCCATGGTATGCTGATACTGGTTTACAAGTCTTGCAGCAAATTCATGCCCAGCTAGCAAGACCTAAACGTGCTATTGGAATTATAATTGTTGGTGTTTTGGCGCTAGTCTCTTTTATTGCCTCCACTGTCTCTGCATCTCTGACATTGTCTCATAATATTCAGCATGCAAAATTTCTTAATAATTTAGCTCAAAATACTTCCAAGGCTCTGCGTAATCAAGTAAATATTGATGAAAGGATTGAGCCTAAATTAAATGCCTTAGAGGCGACTGTTTTAGACATAGATAATGAACTTTCAGCCTTAAAGTTTAAAGAAGGCTTAAATGCCATGCAAATTATAAATATGTGTGTGTTACAGCTGCCAAGTACAACGCTTCTCTCTGGGATTGGGAGAAGGTTAAAAACCATTTGTTAGGTATTTGGCAAAATAGTAATAATAGCTTGGATATTCTAGAACTTCATCACCATATCCAAGACATTCAAAATAATAGAGCTGATTTTTCGGATTCTTCTTCTTTTGTTAACCAAATATTGAAGGAGTTGAATGGATTCAACCCTGGAAATATTCTTAAACACTCGGCCTGGTACATTATTGGATTATTCTCTTTGCTGTTAATTCTCTTTTGTGTTGTAATTATAGGATGGCGAGTCTTCGGAACATGAATACAGAAACTCCAAAGAGTGAACCACCGCCTCTTTTTTAAGAAAAGAAAGGGGGGAATATGTGGGGAGCCATTCTCACACGTGACTGGGCAACTCCCGGTTTGGGTCTGAGGCACTCTGGCTAAACAGTGTCGGAGCTTTCCCGACCCTCTCCTGGTGCGAGAGCCTGTGCATGTGGGGGTGTGACTTGACCACTGACCCTGGGGCCAATCACTGACCCTGACCTTGGAGTGCTGCCCCCCTCAACCTTCATTGGATGGAATTCTCCCCTGAATTTCTTGTTCCCCAATAAAAGGCTACTCCCTGGCATGCTCTCTCTCTCTCTCTCTCCTGCTAGCCCTGAGTAATCCCTGCTGCCCTATTGGGTGGTTCGAGGTGTGAGTTCAGAGGGAGAGCCGTCTCGGACCTGGTAATAGAAAAAGGTAACTGACTCTGTGTGTTTTATTTCGATCTCACTAGCTAACTTTTATGCCAAGAACCTCTTTAATGAAACCAGTGCGCTGATCGCATGGTGGAACTAAACCTTCTTGCATTGTCTCACACAGGAGCTTTGGGGGAACACCTCACATCTAAACCATAACCCAAGGAAGATATCCTTGGGTTGGAAAGAAGAAACCATTCATTATGTCAATCAATCCTTCGAAAGTCCTGAGTAACTACCATGATCCAGTCTAAGCACTGTGCACACACTGTCTGTAGGCAGAGCAGTGAACTTGACAAACATGATCTCCACTCTTATGGACCTTACAGTATATCAAGGATACAGACCAAAACAAACCCCAAAAAAGTCTCAAGTATTTTCAAGTTGTGATAAGAGCTAGGATGGAAGCAAATAAGATGGTCAGGGAAGTCTTCTCAGGGGAAGTGATATTTAAGTTGTGATATGAATGAAAAGGAACCAACCACACAGAGAGCAAGGAGAAGGGTGTTCTGAGGAAGTGGAAATTGTATCAGCAAAGGCCCTGAGGCAGGAAAGACCTTAGTCCTGCTACACACAAAGGCTTAGCAGGAAAAGGAATTCTGCCCAAAGTTCCTGGTCTCCCCTTCTTTGGGGATTACCATTAATTCTGAATCAACTCTCAGTATCTCTTTGTTGCAAGTTATGCTTTACCAAAACTTGTAATACTTGTATACCGAGGCATACTTTTTATACAAAGGGATGATTGCTGTGAGCAGAAAGTAGCCCAAGAGTTGCTTACTACAGGCAACAGACAATAAAGACAATCACTTGAATCTACCCTCTTTCCAGGAAATGCTGGAGGGGTTTGATGAAGCAGCTAAAAAACTAGGACACCCAGGATGCTTATCAGAACATCTGCCGGCAGAGGGAGCACTACAGCTCATGAAACTGCAGACCCTGGGGAGTGTAGTGGGTCTCTTGGAATCTCCAAGTCCTAGAGCAGAGATTCCTAGACTATGTGGTGGAGAGCATCCAAATAGTTAAGTGAATATAACATTAGGGAAGTTAACCTTCAATGACAAAGAAGTTTGGGAACTTTGTGGCCTTGGCATAAGGTTATGGTCCCTTTAAATTGTCACTATGGTGAGATGGTCACTGTGTGGAGGAATGAGACTCAAGACCATAGAAAATCCTTATAATGGCAACCTCATTAGCAATTTCTTTTGAAAAAAAGCTGTATGATCATGGAAACTATTATTGACAAAACAGTAGAACTACTCACCTGATTCCTGTGGTCCTACAGATCCCTGTTTCTGAGACCCCCATGCTCTAACAACCCACAGTTGGTCTTTTGCTCCAGGAAGAAGGACCACATGGCTCTACTTGTTATCATGGGTTTCCCACCGTTACCATATCTTACTCCTTAGTTATCCATGAGGAAATGACCTGGTGATTGTGTTGGCTCTGGTTCTGGACTCCTCAACTTCACTAGCATGTCACCTATAACTACCTTGGTAGCTGGGACTCATCCACAGGACACAACAGTCCTCTGCACATAGCCCCAAAGCAATAGTAAATTCTATTATACTCTTATAATATCTAGAGAAGGAATTCAATAGTCTAGGATTTCAAATAATTGGATCTCCTTTCCAACCTGAATAGTGTTTACTTGAATCCTATGCTGATAGGTGAATGACCGCACATAGGATTCACAGATCAAGGTGACAAGCATTAGTTCAATCATGTAAGAAAGGAAACCTTTAGTCTTATGCAGAGGGGAGACGGTAGGATTTGGGGAGAGTCTTGCTAATGGATTAAGGCTTTCTTTGGGGGGACAATTGCTACACTTTGGTCATCAAATGCAACAGACACTGTTGATGAACCAAGGTGTGTTGCCTTCCCCAGGAATGTTCCATGGACCATTGGAAAGACAAGGGGGTCCCTGCAGAAAGGTTGGTTATGGGCTTCCCCACCTGTGGAGAGCCTTTCACCTAAGTGGTTCTAACCCCTCAGCTGGTGCCCCAGTCTCTGAAGCAGAGTCATCTGGCCCTTTCACATGTGAGGCAACTCCTAGGCTTACCATAAATTAACTAATGGGGCTTAAAATGCATCAGGGGAAATTATTTTATTTTATTTTTTTGGTGCTGGGGATCAAACCCAGGTCCTTGTACATGTGAGGCAGGTACTGTACCAACTGAGCTATATCCCCAGGGGAGGTTCTTTCATGCTCTAAGTCACTGTGCTACTCTTCTCTGGAGCCCCTAAACCCTGGTTTCTCATTGCTGGGAGCATAAGCAGATCGATGTCTATAGAATATTTACTTAGGAAATAAAAAAATGATCTGCATTTCCCTTTCAGGTTTTAAAACATCATCTTTTCCATACTTGCAAAGTAATACTAAATTCTATTCGGCTCTCATAAATAGCTAGAGAAGAATTTCAAATAATCTGATCTCCCTTCCAACTTGAATTGATTGTGCTCACTTGAATCCTGTGCTGAAAGCAGGTTGACTGGCAAGCAGTGTTTGCCAAAGGCCCAGAGGGAAGAACCACCTGAGCGCATCTGGGTGTGCTGTTTTCCCCAAATAACCTCTGGGTACAGGTTAGCCAGAATGGCACGCGTCTGTAGCCTGACATCAATTTGTAAATTTGTCTTGTCTCATAAATTTGTCTCTTCACTTTATGAGACGAGATTTTCTCTAAAGAACATGTGAGATTAATGTCGTTTCCATGATGTCCTCTTCTCTATCTCCTTCCCATTTCTTCCTAGTTTTCCGCCCATTTCAGTTCTTTCTCTTCCAATGTGACATTGGTCGGTGACGTGCTCTTTCCCTTCTTCACCCCACACCTACAGAGCCACACATTCTGAAGTGGAACACAAATGCCTGGATGGAAGACCAAAAGTCCCCCACGCTGATGAAGGCCCTGAGTGGCTTGGCCAGGACAATGCTGAGGACTACACTATGAGGTACGAAGACTGAATAAATTACAATTCTGGCTCTGACGCCTGCATTCCGCAGGGACAAGACCTGCGGTTTTGAGCTTTTAAATATGCACAGAAGAAGGGCAGACTAACTTCATTATTACTTACTTTTTCCTCAAGCCACAAAAATATGATTAAATGTAATTTATTATTTAATAATATACTGTTTAAAATGTTACGGAGCACAGTGAAACACACTGGAAGACTTTAATGTGATTTAAATCAATTTCCAAATTTTTGCTGAGTATGAATCTCTCCTAGTACATGTGCATGGTTATAATCCTGCTGCAATTGGCCATTAAACTGCACTTTGTCACAGATTCTCTTGTGCTGCACATCAAGCTACATCCTCCAGGATTTCATGCAGTCTTAATGTTATATCAATCTCTGTTATATTGGAAACCCTACTTCACTAAGCACTATGATTTTACTAAATGAACCCCCCAAAATCTTGTAAGCCTCTTGAACAAATCCAGGTATAAAATGCATATGGCCCACTACGTTTTGTCTTTGGTACTGGTTTTATTTATTTATTTATTTCCTTTTGGGGTCCTGGAGATCCCCACACTTGCACATGCTAGGTAAGCACTCTCCTACTGAGCTACACTTCCAGGTCTCATGATATTTTTTTCTTAAGTATTTGTGCCATTGTTAACAGTTTAGAATTTTAGGAGACCCTGAATATTAATTGAGGTTCTATTACAATTTATTTTTGATCAAGTCAGATTACTATTTTATTATTTAACAGGATGTTTTCTACTTTCTTTCTTTCTTTGTATGTGTGTGGGGGGCGCTGGGGAATGAACCCAGGGCCTTGCCATGCTAGGCAAGTGCTCCACCACTGAACTACACCCCCAGCCCTAGATTACTATTTTAGGAAAGAGAGTTTCCTTCCCTGGGAAAAACTTTGAGCATATGGACCAAGCAGTGGGAAAGATGTTCCATCCTGCTGTCAATCAATTCCTAAGAAGGGGCAAAAGATCTTGGATCAGAAACAATGACAAGTGCTAAATTATTGTCTCTGAATCCACCTGCATGTAAATATATGGATGCACAGGAGAAAAGGGAGGGAAGTATGTGGGAGGGGTGGTAAGAGTTCATCCTGACTCTCAAGTCATCAACTCTTCTCCACAGGTTAACAGAAACCATTCAACCATCAGATTGAAAGATGTCTAAGTACTGGGTAAGTTCGAAGCCTCAGGTACCTTAACATTCCAATTTGGTTTCCTATAGAGACTTTTCTGACCCTCACCATTATGATTTCAGAAGACCTTGGCTCTTCTGGACTTAGTCTTCTCCAAGGTCATTCACCCAGGAGGTTTTTGTCTATCCTTTTCTCCAGCTAACCCTTGCTGTTGCTCTGGGGTGGCTCTCAGGGTTGTAGTGGGCTGGAACTTTTCGGTGGCCACTATCAGCTTCTCACTCTTTGAAATCCAGACCCTTTCAGAGTTTGGGGGATAATTACTAAGAGGTCTAAGTGGGTACAAAAGGACTTACCCATTAAAAAATAAGCTAGAAATCTGGGTGTATGGTGGCACACATCTGTAATCCCAGTGACTTGGGAGGGCTGAAGCAGAAAGATTGCAAATTCAAGGCCAACCTCAGCAACTTTGTGAGAACTTGTCTCAAAATAAAAACAAAAAGGGTGGGGGATGTAGCTCACTGGTAAAGTGTCCATGGGTTCAATTCCCAGCACCTCCTACTGGGGAAAAAAAAAGATAAAGTAGACCACACTTAATGCCAATCGTGAATAAATTACATTTTGAGAGTTAATGTAGAAAATTAAGAAGCTTACCTACCAGACCAGAGTATCTGGGTAAGTACTTTATACATGGCTGCTGCTTTGTGATCTTTATATCCTTGGGCTAGCTATTAGGCTCCAGATGTCATTCAGACTGAAGGGCAGTCAACCTGGGGAGGACTCAGACTTCTGGCCAGCCTCAAGGAACTAGTATATTAGTGTAAGTTGAATCCCAATATGTTCCAGTGCCTACCACTGACTGACATGGAGTTAATGACTTCAATATATATGTTGACTAACAGATTAAATAGATGATGTAGTCAGAGGGGGGAATTTTTGGTTCTCTGTGTTTTATGTTAGTCTGGGAAAGGCAACCTACTCAGGGCCTTCCTACTCCACACTAAAGCTTGGAAGAGCTCCTAAATCAGGAATGTTTTAACCCACTTTTAAGCATCCTCCATGTCTAGCAAGCCCACATCCCATCCAAGCTCTTGATACATGTAGGCCAACAGCTACATATTACCAGAGCTAGTTGTAGAACATATAAGGCTGGTCCCTGGGAGTTGTGAATAAAGGGCAAGGGCCCCAGAGTATTTCACTCAAATGAGACCATCCACCTGACCACCCACCAGGAACCCCCAGATCATAAACCAGCAGCAGGAGACAGAACACTTGGAACCAGTTTTTATGCTCACAAATCTCAGTTGTGAGCCCCTTAACACGTTCTGGGCCCAGGGCTGAAAGACATGAGGGCCGTGGTGATGCAGACCATGAGCAGCTCTGTCCTCTATTCTGAAGAGTCTGTGATCAGGAGAAGCATGTGAAGGAAGTGATCACTGCTCAATCGTAAAACAGGCTTAAGTAAGCAACTCGGTTCCGATGCTTTCTAAATTCTTTGTCTGTGGACAGCTGCAATGAAAGACAATGTTCTAATGAGAATCCTCTGCCTTCCTGTGTGTGTGTGGCACTGGGGATTGAACACAGGACCTTGCATGCAAAATTGAAGCATACATTCTAGCTGTGTGGCCCAGGTAAACCCCAGTTTCTAGTAATCCAGCCTTAGTCATTTTCTCAACATTTGTGCACATCTACATTTATCATCTCACTATGATAAAAAAAAAGTTGCTTGGCTTCTTGAAGACACAGATTATATGTCTAATTCTTGAATGTTACCTATATGTCTTAGCACAATTGTATTAATATGTTATATTAATTATTAATGTTACCTATATGCCTTAGCACAATTATATGAATTCCGCAAATATAAATATTTGCGGAATTAATCCTAAATTCCACTAGGAAAGAAGGGTACTTCAAGAAGTATGATAGCTAGCATGGACGGAAGCATATGTTATCATTACTATGTTAAATGCTTTTCTGCATTCTCTCCATTATTAATCTTTACAACCATATCAGATCAACTCTGTTATTATTTCATTTTAAAGGTAAGAAAACAGATGCTTAGAAAAGTTCAAGGACTTGCCTAAGATCACATAGCAAGTCTACACAGGAGCTGGTATTTGAACTCAGGCAGTATTATCCCCAGAGTCTGTGCTCTTAACCAGAGTGCTCTATAACCCTCCAATCATTTAACACTCAACTTTATGTCAGAAAGAGCACTGCATTAGGAGTCAAAGGTCTGGATTCCGGTTGTAGAACCTGTATGAATCAATCTTCCTGGGTGCCAGTATCATCCATTGTCTTAAAGGGATATTTAACCTACTCCAAAAGATGACTTGAGGAACAAATAAGAAAACATGACTTTAAGTCAGTCCTATACACTGTTAAAAATGTAATGAAACTATGTAACTCTCTCAAAAGGATCTTCATATTTCTATGCACACAAAATTGTGCATATAATTTCAGGGACCATGAACTTCATTTACAAGCTTCTGGTTATTAACCCTTGATATATATGAACATATTGGACAGAGTGATCTACAGAAATCCAATCTTATTACCTCAGCTTTTAGAGTTCTTTTCTGTAGACTTGGAACCTGAGCCCAATCTGGAGATCCAAATTTCATTGGCCAAGTAATTTTTGGGAATGGCTTTTTCTCTGGATTGTATGTACCAGGGCTAGAAATAAAAAAAATACAAACATCATGTCTAATGAGTCAGTGGCATAGGACAAACTCCACTAGTAGGTAGCATGGCCATCACTGAAGTAGGTTTAACCTCTTGGGACAAGGCAATAGAATGATTAAGTTTTTAATGCTGGGCAAGCGTGGGGTTCTTTTGCTTGTTAATGAATTTCTTATTAGCTAAGGTAAAGACTGCTTTTAAATAATATTTGTATAATTCAGTGTTCTGAGCTGGGCACCAGAAGATCTCTAAAGAGGTGTTGATAGAAGAGATCCTTGATAATGGTAAATTAGTTCTTTGATTTGAAGTTGGTGGTTAAAAATGCTGAAACAATCAATCTGAAATCTAGGGACATCAAAGCGGAACCAATTAAATTTCTTGGCCATGGATTATTTAGAATTGCCTTTGTTCCTCAAACTTGTGTCTTTTGAAAACTACACTGAGATTTCTTCTCGCTCTAGTCAGAATGGCAATTATCAAGAATACAAGTAATAATAAATATTGGTGAGGATTTGGGGGGAAAGGTACACTCATACATTGCTGGTGGCACTGAATGTTGGAAAGCAGTATGGAGATTTCTCAGAAAACTTGTAATGGAACCACTATTTGACCCAGTTACCCAATCATGGCATATACCTCGAAGACTTAAAATCAGCATATTATAGTGACATGGCCACATCAATGTTTATAGCAGCTCACTTCACAATAGCTAAGCTATGGAGCCAACCTAGATGCCCTTCACCACATGAATGGATAAAGAAAATCTGGTATATATACATATGTAATATGTCTCATCCATCAGGAAGAATGAACTTTTGTAACTCCATATCATGCACAACCACAAGAATGGAAGTTATGCTCCATGTACCTATGATATGTCAAAATATATTCTACAGTTATGTATAACTGAAAAGAACAAATACAAAATTTAAAAAAAAACTTTATTTTTGGTGTTAATTCTACTGTGGTGGACATGAGGGTCAAGATTCAACACTTCAACTTTCTTAACACAAACTTGAAAAAGTTACTTTCACTGTATGATCTTTGGACTTCTCATCAGTAAAAGAAAGACCCTGACCCTTTGCTGTGCAATTTCATACATTCACAGTCGTTTCCTAACACATTAAGAATAAGCCCCTTGACCCCCAAATTCCTCTCTACTCTACCTGCTCCTCCCTCTCCTCTCTTCCTTCTTGCTCACTGCCCTCTAGCCATACTAGCCTTCTTCTTCTTTCCCTCACACCAAGTTCTTTCCCAATTTACAGCCTTTGCACTTCCGACCTCTTCTGCCTGGAGTGCTCTGTCTCCAGATCTTCCCAGGGCTGGCTCAATCTTGTCATTCAAAAATCAGTTCAAGTGTGATGTGCTCAGAGCGTCCTTTCTTAACCACCCACTGCCTTCACATCATGGTCCTGTTTAAAGTTTCTCATAGCACCTTTCCCGGTCACTGTACTTTTTGGTTTGTCCACAACAGCCCCAGCTCATGGCTGCTTCCCTTTCACTCTCAGAAGTGTCACAGTTGGACAGATAAATTACATGGTCACCGTCTTTACTACTACTGGTATTTCCTTGTGTATTTACTTCTCATCTATTTGGACTCTAGACTCCAAGCTCAGAACCTCATGAGGTGGGTTTACTGCAAGAACTTTGCAACCTACTAAGTACAAACTACAAAGTAGCCAGGTGTCATGGCACAGATCTGTCCTATCAGGGACTCAGGAGGCTGAGGCAGGAGGACTGTGAGTCTGGGGTCAGCCTAGGTGACTTAGTGAGATTCTGTCTCAAAATAAAAATGTAAATGGGGCTGGAGATGTGGCTCAGAGATTCATTCTCCAGTACTGGGAAAACAAAACAAACAAAAATAAACAAACAAACCCAAACAATTTGGCATCTTGATAAATACTGACTGGATGAATAACTGTGATTTTTGCAATTACACAAGGCCAGAGACCTGGGAGATAAGAGGACTAAATCTTTAGAGATGGGTGGTTTCTTATTGAGTGGGATGGTTTTGTTATAATCACTGATTTATGGACTTCTTTTCCTATTGCTTACTGATGAACTATACTAGAGAAAAGAGGAGACATACCCAGGGAAATTGTCTTTTGTATAGCTCTGAAATCGAGGCATCAAGGCATTAAATGGAACAAAACTTTGCTTTGTTTTTTCCTTCCAATTTTCTACTCTCTGGTACTTGCCTGGGTGAAGTGTCAATTCCTATTACCAAGAAAAAAATTCAATGTGTTAAAGGGAGACATACCTACACAGAAATGCTTGCAGTTCAAAAAACCTCAACTGTCCTTTTCCTATTTATACATCAGCTATGGTTCAGCCATTTCAAGATATACAAATAGGCTTATGTGGATAGAAAACCAAGCTATAGATGTGAGTCAGTCATGCTGGATGTATAGGTTATAGTAATAAACCTAGGATGAGCAGAGGACCAAGACAACTTTTGCAGTCACTATGCCCCTGGTCCCACTGAGAAATTTTGAGAGCCAGTATCCCTTGAGTTTCCATGAAAGTAAACATCCAATCATAGTTTTGGATCCTTGATCCAAGGATGTAGCTCAGTGGTGGTGTACTTGCCTAGTAAGTCCCTGGGTCCCATCCCCACCCACTTCATGAGAGAAGGAGAGGTGAGGGGGAGAGGGAGGGAGAGAGTGAGAGAAAGAGATTAGGATCCTTTACTAAAGATTAGACTTAAAATGCAATCTCACAAAAGGATAGAAAAGTTAGAACCTGTTTTTTTAACTGACAGGATAATATGATGTACATAAATACATTTTCCAGTATTTTGACCTCATGCATCTCAGCACTAAAATCCTTTGTTAGGACTATTTTTCTCAGTGAACTGTTTTTGCTCTTCCCAATATACACACACTTTTGCAAAGCTAATGCCCAAACATTTCATGCAGTCACATGGATCATCATAAAATCCCAGCATTTTACCTTGTTGACTGGCTTAAACCTCATAGCTGTTCTGGCTCCAAGAGTATATCCTTTTGTACTGGTTGGAATCTTGGTTAAGTTGTATGCCAAGCCATAGGACTTCAAGTAGTAACATATGAATAAAAAGAGAGAAGGAGTAAAGAAAAACATCAATACCACAGTGAACAGCCTTCATCTGAACTACTCTGTAAGACATTGCTCTTTCTCTCTTGACTCCTTCAAGGTCAATACCACACAATAATCACATAAATAATACATGTAATTTTGCAAGGGGTTGTGTCATAGTTTAGATGTGAGATGTCCCCCAAAAGCTCATGTATGAGACAATGCAAGAAAGTTGAGAGGTGAAATGATTTTATTCCAACATCCTTGAGCTGATTAATCAGCGCTTAAATTCCCCTCCCCAGCATAGAGATTAACTTGTGATAACTCTAGGCAGATAGGGTGTGCCTAGAGGAAGTGGGTGCCTGGGGTGTGCTTTGGGGTTCATGTTATGTTCTTATGAGCAGAGCTTTCTCTCTGCTTCCTGACCCTCATGTTCTGAGCTGCTTTCTTGCACCAGATGTTCTGCCTCCCCTCAGGCCCCAAGGAATGAAGCTGGCCATCTATGGACTGAGACCTCTGAACCATGAGCCCCTAAATAAACTTTTCCTCCTTAAAATTGTTCTTATCAGGTCTTTTGGTAGCAGCAAGGCAAAAGCTGATTAAAAGAGGGATGTGGTTGGACAAGTAGAATAAATGACATCTTTGTGCATTCTAATAAATTCCATCCTCTGAATCTCATAGGTCTGAACTTGTACCAGTTGCACCTGGCAGCCTGAAGGTAGGGCCAGTGGGAAGGAACTGGCCTTGTCTCAGAGCCTTTGAGGTGGGGAATGGAGTGGGACCATATGGAGACAAGGCTTGCTTGCCTTGGGTGGAAACATGGTCCTTTACTCTCTGTATTGGCTGGGACAGCTGGTTGCTCACTAGGCACTTTCTCATGCTCTGACCCAGAAGATCAGAAAGCCTAGTGTTTGTTTTCCAGGGGACTTGGGTCTCCCTCCCACATCCAGGAAACAGATCCTTGTAAGTGAAAGTGAATACTCACATCTGTCATGTAACTTCCAGGCCCTGTGTGAGGAAATCCCCTAAGAGGGAGAAAGTTGTTCCCCATCCGGTTTGGGGGATAGAAGTGAGGAAAGAGCCTCCTGGGTTGGCATGATCCAAAGGAGTAGTTACTCGGCATCCCTGAAAATCAAGAAAGAACAAACTCCAGGTTAGGGAAGGCACCGGGTCTCTGCAAGCTGTTGGAGGAGATGAGAGTCCAGACAGAACAGAGGCCTGAACCCCAAGGAGTTCTCACAAAAAAACAGAGGCCAAATGCACTTCCCTCCTCTCCAGCCTTCCCAGCCTCACCAGCCTTTTCCTTCCCTGTGCTCTGGACTCCTCTGCATGCCTCCTCACCAGCTCTGCTGGAGCACATCTCCCACAGCTCCTGTAGCTCTGTGTACTGTGTAGTCAAGGGAACAGAGGCTCTTGCCTGGACCCAGCTGGGGAGGTTGGGAGGAGGTGCAGATCCTGGCTGCCAGCAAGTGGCAGTGCTGAGCAGGAGGTGAGAGTCCTCACCTCTGGGCAGAGAACCCAGAGGGCAGTGAGTTCAGCAGCTGGGCCAGGGGTAGATGGTCTCTTAGACGCCCAGCTGGAGGGGCTGAGTGGGCAAAGGGGGGTGGCAAAGGGTTTGGAAACCGCCAGGAGGATTGCACTGCTGAAGAGGTAGAGAGGGGGTTCAGTACCCCAAGTCTGAACTTCAAGGATGGAAGGAAGTTCAAAGTTGGGGTAGGAGGGTGGGCAGGGGAGTGCCAGGGGCGTTGAGCTGAGATCTAGTTCCTTGCCAGGTCCCTCTTAGGCCCTTTTTCCTATTTTCAGCCCCTTCCAATCAGGTTGCCCCTCCTACCTTCCTGGGGTGGGGGGAGAGGAGGAGGTTGGGGATCCTGTGAAGTGAGGTGGGGTGGAGAAGATGGAGACCAGCATGAGCCTTTTTTTTAAAGATTGGTGGCTCTGAGTGGAACAGTTAGAGTGCAGTGGAATCATACAAATGCTTAATATTTTTTTTAAAAATCCTGGGCATTCCTTTAATTTGAAACCCCCTTTTGCTTATCTCTATTACCTTTTTGTAGGGATACTGAAAGGATTCAGGTGATAGAATCATATCAATGCATTGCCTGGTACTTTGTAGTTGATCGCACAAGAGGTGGTCATTACTGAAGATAATGTCCATCTAGTTTATGAGCACACTGTCCATCCTAACCCAAGAAAAAACTCAGTCTGTTTGTTGTTGACTTCTTCACCTTGTCTTGGATGTTAACACTAACTTGTTTCACTGGATTTTAAGTTGGCTTTAGGAGTTATCCAGGTGTGGGAGGTAACAGGAGACATAATGTAACCAGTTCATACTGCCCTTTGGCCCCTTAAAGATGACTTGGGATCCACATACACTCTGGGTTAGCAGTATCTTCATTAATTAATTATTTTTAAAAATATTTTTAATTGTAGATGGAGATAATACCTTTATTTTATTTATTTATTTTTATGTGGTGCTAAGGATTGAACCCATAGCCTCACACATGGTAGGCGAGCTCTCTACGGCTGAGCCACAACCCCAGCCCCTTCATTAATTTATAATCTATAAAATTCTGAATTTTATATATCTAATAAAAATTCCCCCCCCAAAGGGATACTGAGGCCTAAAGTATATTTTGGAAAATTGTGGAAGCACTTATTTTTGGTTTGCATTTAAAATATTTTTTATGTTTTAAATAGGCACATAATAATTCTGCATATTTATGGATTACCATGTGATGTTTCAGCATGTGTTTACATAGTGTAATATGCAAATCAGGATAAGCATATCTTTGGCCTCAAACATTTATCATCTCTTTATAATTAGAACAGTCAAAATCCTTTCTTTCAACCATGGCATCCACCTTTAATCCCACCAGCTTGGGATGCTGAGGCAGGAAGACTGTGAGTTCAAAGCCAGCCTCAACAACTTAGTGAGGCCCTAAGCAACTTAACAAGACCCTATATCTCTGGGGATGTGGCTCATTGGTTAAGTGCTCCTGGGTTCAATCCCTGGTACAAAAAAAAATCATTTCTTCCAGTTGAGGAAAGCATTTTTGTTTAAAAATTATTAAGGTGATGCTTCTGGTCAACTGGTCACAGAGGCTAAACATCCTGCAATGCATTGTCCAGTTATATAATGAATTGTTTCATGTACCATATAACATTCAAATGTCCTGCAAAACTGGAAGTACTTATATTTATTAGTACTATTTTTTTTTCCCAAGAGATAATGTAGAAAGCCCAGTAATACAGAAAGTTGTTAGGAGGAGCCAAGCTTAAAAGGAATAAAGATAGAATCTCAAAGTTGTTGTTCAGTTTACTCCAAGCATTCTGCTACTCAAATTATGATTATGGCAATACCAATGGTAAATAGAATGTAAAGAGATGTTGATACTGATTTTATAACATCACTTTCATTAATATTTTAGGTAATTTTAACATTTGTAAGTTCTCAGATTGAATTTGAATTTGGATGAAAGAGTGTTTTTTAAAAATAGCATTTGCATTAATATGAGATGTCAAGAGACATCTCATAAAGTGTGCTGAAGATATGGCAACCAATTTCTACATCGATAGACTGATCTACTTCAGACTAATCTCCTAGCCAAGAAAACCTGGGTAGAAAAGCTGGACATAATAAATAAATATGTTCCAAGTTATCAGAGATATTAAGGAAGAAAAAAAAATGCAGGGACTAAATCCCAGAGATTTACAAAAACAAGATCAAACTCCACCGAGGGGTGAGTCCAACAGTTGGTGTGTTGTTCTCTTTGGACATTTGCTAATTAAAAAGCTGGCTGAGAAGTAGAGTATTTGAGCAGAGCTTTAGACAGACGGTTTGAGAATTGGGGAAAAATTAGGCTGGCTATGAAGAGGGGGAGATTGGAAAACACCCTAGAATTCTAGTTAGGTCTCTAAAGAGATAAACCCTGGAAATGAGAGTAAAAATAAATAGATGAGCTCTCAAAAGCCTCTGAAATCCAACTTTGCATCAACTCAATTCCCAATTTCACTAAAATAATTTGCTTCTCCCCTTATTGCATGCAAGAGACAGAAGTAAATTATCTTTGAAGATAATAACATTGAGACCCTGAACTGATATTTTTCCATGCACATGTTTGACTTTCAATATAAAATAACTGCTCATACTAAAATAAATCAGTAAGAGTAGTAGAAATAGACCCCAAGGAAATTCAAATTCCATTAAATGTGGAATTTAAAATAACCATGCTTGGCTTGAGATTTTGGAAACAGCAACAGGACTAGTCGCCTGGCAACATTTGGAAGCAAAAGAAAACAAGGAAATGTGTGACCATGAAGTAAATGCATGGCTTCTGAGGTAAGAGGCTAAAAGAAAATAAACCAGACCCTAAAAACAAAGTCAATAAAATTTCCATTGTATTAAAAGGAAAGAGAAATTCCTCATTAATTTCCTGTTCATGTGTCAATATGGGCCCACCTACATCCAGATTGATGGCAAATTTATCAATTGTTCATTAGTGTTGGCGAGGATATAGGGAAAAAGGCATACTCATACATTGCTGGTGGGACTGCAGATTGGTGCAGCCAATATGGAAAGCAGTATGGAGATTTCTTGGAAAACTGGGAATGGAACCTCCATTTGACCCAGCTATTCCTTTTAAAGGACTTAAAAACAGCAATCTACAGGGACACAGCCACATCAATGTTTATAGCAGCACAATTCACAATAGCTAAACTGTGGAACCAAACTAGACGCCCTTCACTAGATAAATGGATTTTTAAAATGTGGCATATATATATACACAATGGAATATTACTCAGCAATAAAACAGAATAAAATCATGGCATTTGCAGGTAAATGGATGGAGTTGGAGAAGAGAATGCTAAGTGAAGTTAGCCAATCCCAAAAAATCAAATGCCAAATGTTTTCTCTGATATAAGGAGGCTGATTCATAGTGGGATAGGGAGAGGGAGTATGGGACAAATAGATGAACTCCAGATAGGGCAGAGGGGTGGGAGGGGAAGGAAGGGGGCAGGCTAGCAATGATGTTGGAATGTGATGTACATCATTATCCAAAGTACATATATGAAGACACGAATTGGTGTGAACATACTTATGAAAAATTGTGCTCTAATGTGTAATAAGAATTGTGATGCATTCTGCTCTCATGTATTTAAAAAATAAAATCAATTAAAAAAAGAATAAATGAAATGGATAATGGATCCAACAAAAGTATCCACACTTAAGCTTGGAGAAGCAAAAGGGTAGAAAAGACATAAAATAGTGTAAGAGTAAGTACAATGATAGTACGATGAGTAACAATGAAAAGTTTGGATACATTTTTATTTGGAATTCCATAAGAGATGGAGACAGAGAGTGTGGTAGATGCAAGAGTTCAAGAGATAATGGCAAATAATGAAATTGAATGAATTTCAGCAAATATAGACCTTTACGAAGGTGAAAATAAATATACGATGAAAAAAAATCATAAAAATCAAAAGTCAAGTGTGGGCTATTACTTGAGCAGTCCCAGCTACTCAAGAGGCAGAGGCAGAAACTGATGAAGAAATTGGAAACAAAAATGCCTATAAACAATAGAATGGAAAGAACAAATTGTGGAATACTTATATAAATGACTATTTTATAGCAATGAACTTGAACAAAATCCTGCACAAGTAGTAATATGATCTCACAATGTCGTATGGAGTAATTCAGACATGGATGTCTACACACTGCATAAATCAATTTATATAAAATTTAAAGATATATTAAAAATAATCTATGAATTAGAAAGCAACATGGGGAGACATTTGGTGGAGCAGGCTGATAATGAATACGAATAGGACTCTTTTGCCTGGAATATTTCACCAATGTGTTCAGTTATGATTTAGACTCTTTTGATATATATTATAAAACAATAAAATAATTTATTTTTTAAAATTTGGCAGGCCTAGCCAATTCACAGTTTCCTCAAGAACAATAAGTTCACATCCCTCCTCTCCTTTTTGACTTCAGTGGTTTATGATTTGTCTAGGTACTGTCCCTGTTTCTGCTAAAGCTTCAGTTAAAGCTGTTGGCTTTTTTTCTGTTATCAGAAACCAGTAAGTCGGAAGGGTTCTTGTTCTTTAGCTTTTGTTTTGGTGTCCACTGAAAACTAGGCTCTTCTATTTCCTTGAACAGCTTGTGTGAAATGACTTTGGATCTTCTTAATTCTAGACATAGTCATTGTGCAGTATGTCGGGCAGCAGCCTGACGACTTCACTGTCCTCCACAGTTGGTATGTCTGGGCATTGATAAGCTGAAACACATAGTGTCTTCTGAGTTCTTCTCCTCTATATTACAATCATGGCATCCCATTGAGTTGTGTGTGAAATTATGTGAGGTAGGTTACATTCTCTATGAAGTCAATTATAGATTAACAAAGGCTGTATTATACCATATTTTTTCCCCCTTAAAACAAGTCTTGGATCTGAATAAGGCTGAGAACACCTGGTCCAGGGAATACAAACCCTGGATAGGTGGGTCTGGACAAGGGAGACAGAGGGAAGAAAAATTGACTTGCTCAGTCCCACCTTCCAGACCTTCTTACATCCCAGACTCTCCCACCTGGGGGCAGAGTGAACTTTGAAGCCCCTTGAACTGAGTACTAATAAGTTGGTCTGTTGTTTACTAGCTGTCTGATCTTTTGAAAGTTACTTAAGCTACCTAAGCCTTGGTCTGTCTATAAAACGGCACCACTCATTTCTTTCTTCCTCTGGCTGCCTTGAGAATTGAGGAGTGAACTCAGGGCCAAAGCTGGCACAACAGATGATTGACTATAATTGTCACTTAACCAACATTAATGCACTTCCCGTCTCCCACCCCTGTGCCAGGCCTGCAACACCTCTAAGGGTCTCTTCATTCAAATAATAATAAAAACATGCTTCCTCCTGTCCCTACCCGGACCAGGCTCCTTGGGGAATCCTGCGTATGTGCCACCTCTTTCCAATTAGACCCCAATACTGAAGGGATGAATTTTCATAAATGTACTAGACAAAAATGAGATTACCATGACCAAATTTCCAACCGAATGGCGGGCTGGTCTGTAGCAGGGATTTGAATATCACACTCCCGGGTTGCTCCTCTAACTTAAAATTTGTTGATTTCCGAGGTCTGGAAAAGAAAAAATCATCTGGGAGATTTTCAGGAAGCGTGGATCTGTCATACTCTATCTCCATGAATTCACCCTCTCCTGGGTAGACTTTAACCAAGAAAATGAGGGTGTTTCAGACTGGCTGCTAGGCAACAGCCCCACCCTGGAAGTTCCCCTTCCAGGCATTGTGACATGGCTTTCTACAGGGCAGCCCTGTGGTATAAAGGGAGCTGGAAAGGCAAGTTATTTATCCCTGTAAAATCTTGTTTCTTTACTCTATAGCTGAGGAACAATATTCACCACGTAGGAGATGGCCTATTAAGTACCTTGTCCATGGCTTGGAACACTCAGCTGGCTAATTCCTAACTACCTTAAACAGTCATTCCTGTAGTCGTTCAGTAAGTACTTATTAAACTCTTAATGATGTGCCAGGCACTACTGTGGGACATTGCATTATCAGTGGGAATCCACCGGTGAACAGCCATTCTTGTCCTTGTGGAGCTTAATTTTGGTGGGAGATATAGACACACACACACACACACACACACACACACATCACTAATAAGCCAGATAGCACTGAGAGGGTTCAGAGGACGTGGGGGCTGTGGCCTGGTGAACAAAGGACAGGAATGCAGCTGTTGCCTTGGAGGAGCATCTTGGAACAACAGTATGAACTCACAGCCCTTTTTATTATGAGCCATGTGTCCTTCTGGGCATTGAAGCCACAGTGGTAGAAAAGATAAAAACTCCCCTTCCATGGGAATTAGATTTTGCTAGTGGCAGTGCTAGACAAAAATTAAACAGGGAAACCAGTTAGATAAAACTGCCGGAAAGTGCCCAGGGGAAGACACTACTTTGGTTCAGGAAGTCACAGATGGACCCTCTGGGGAGGACCTGTATGAGATGACCTTGCCCAGCAAGGAGAGTCCCCCATGTTGAGATCTGGGAAAAGTGCTTTTCAGGCAGAGGACCAGCAAGGGCAGAGTCCTTGGCATCTGAGATAAAAAAAGACGGAGTTGCCGTGAGATAGTGTGCATGCACAGGGAGGAAATGAGCAGGAATCGAATCATGCAAGGTCTCGGAACACGGTTAGGAGTGTGGCTTTGTTGTCAGTAAGCTGGGAAGCCACTGGAAGGTGATAGTAGGGACAGTGGTGACATGATCTTCATTCATCATTCGTGAGTGGGGGCTGGAATATGGAATATATCCCTTAATAGGCCATCTCCTACATGGTGAATATGGTCCCTCTGCTGCAGAGTAAAGAAACAAGATTTTACAGAGATAATAACTTGCCTTTCCAGCTCCCTTTATACCACAGGGCTGCCCTGTAGAAAGCCATGTCACAATGCCTGGAAGGGGAACTTCCAGGGTGGGGCTAGGAGCAGCCAGTCTGACACACACTCATTTTCATGGTTAAAGTCCGCCCAGGAGGGTGAGAACTCATGGAGATAGAGTATGACAGAGGCACGCTTCTTGAAAATCTCCCAGATGAACTTTTCTTGTCCAGACCTCAGAAATCAACAAGTTCTCTGTTAGAGGAGCTACCTGGGAATGTGATATTCAGAACCCTGCTACAGGCCACCCGCCATTCGGTTGGAAATTTGGTCATGGTAATCTCATTTTTGTCTAGTACATTTATGAAAATTCATCCCTTCAGTATTGGGGTCTAATTGGAAAGAGGTGGCACATACGCAGGATTCCCCAAGGAGCCTGGTCCGGGCAGGGACCGGAGGAAGCATGTTTTTATTATTATTATTTGCATGAAGAGACCCTTAGAGGTGTTGCAGGCCTGGCACAGGGGTGGAAGACGGGAAGTGCATTAACGTTGGTGAGGTGACAATTACAGGTCAATCATCTGTTGTGCCGGCTTTGGCCCTGAATTCACTCCTCAATTCTCAAGGCAGCCAGAGGAAGAAAGAAATGAGTGGTGCCGTTTTATAGACAGACCAAGGCTTAGGTAGCTTAAGTAACTTTCAAAAGATCAGACAGCTAGTAAACAACAGACCAACTTATTAGTACTCAGTTCAAGGGGCTTCAAAGTTCACTCTGCCCCCAGGTGGGAGAGTCTGGGATGTAAGAAGGTCTGGAAGGTGGGACTGAGCAAGTCAATTTTTCTTCCCTCTGTCTCCCTTGTCCAGACCCACCTATCCAGGGTTTGTATTCCCTGGACCAGGTGTTCTCAGCCTTATTCAGATCCAAGACTTGTTTTAAGGGGGAAAAAATATGGTATAATACAGCCTTTGTTAATCTATAATTGACTTCATAGAGAATGTAACCTACCTCACATAATTTCACACACAACTCAATGGGATGCCATGATTGTAATATAGAGGAGAAGAACTCAGAAGACACTATGTGTTTCAGCTTATCAATGCCCAGACATACCAACTGTGGAGGACAGTGAAGTCGTCAGGCTGCTGCCCGACATACTGCACAATGACTATGTCTAGAATTAAGAAGATCCAAAGTCATTTCACACAAGCTGTTCAAGGAAATAGAAGAGCCTAGTTTTCAGTGGACACCAAAACAAAAGCTAAAGAACAAGAACCCTTCCGACTTACTGGTTTCTGATAACAGAAAAAAAGCCAACAGCTTTAACTGAAGCTTTAGCAGAAACAGGGACAGTACCTAGACAAATCATAAACCACTGAAGTCAAAAAGGAGAGGAGGGATGTGAACTTATTGTTCTTGAGGAAACTGTGAATTGGCTAGGCCTGCCAAATTTTAAAAAATAAATTATTGTTTTATAATGTATATATACCAAAAGAGTCTAAATCATAACTGAACACATTGGTGAAATATTCCAGGCAAAAGAGTCCTATTCGTATTCATTATCAGCCTGCTCCACCAAATGTCTCCCCATGTTGCTTTCTAATTCATAGATTATTTTTAATATATCTTTAAATTTTATATAAATTGATTTATGCAGTGTGTAGACGTCTGTGTCTGAATTACTCCATACAACATTGTGAGATTATATTACTACCTGTGCAGGATTTTGCTCAAGTTCATTGCTATAAAATAGTCATTTATATAAGTATTCCACAATTTGTTCTTTCCATTCTATTGTTTACAGGCATTTTTGTTTTTAATTAAGGGGTATTTTGATTAATGTTCCTTTTAATATTCTTGTACATCTCTTTTGGGACACAGTGTATGCTTTCCTGCTGAGGAAATACCAAGGGTAGAAATTAGTAGGTCACAGAGATGTTTATGTTTAGCTCTAATAAAGACTGCCAGACAGATTTCCAAAGTGAGCACATTGATTGATTTACAATTCCATTGCTATGGTTTGGATCTGGAATATTCCCCAAAGGCTCATGTGTTGAAGGCTTTGTCCCCAGTGCAGCAAGGTTTAGAGGTGGGGCTTTTGGAAAGTGGATCGTGAAGGTTCTACCCTCATCCTAATTACCATTCTGAAACAGTTTCAAGCCCAAGGAAAAGAGGTAAAAAGAATAAAAAGAAAATTCTTATTCTCTTCACCCAAATTCCTCTATTGAAAAACATTGCTTTGAACTCTATTTCTCTCTTCCTTTTTATATACTTTTTCTGACATGTTGACTCATTTTTCCTAACAACTTCAATGTCGCCCTCTGTGACACTCTCCTGCATTGTACCCACAGAACCCTACCAAGTGAAATTCAGCATCAATACAATTGTGCCATTAATCGCTCTGTTTCAAATGCCAATAGTGGGGGTTTCCTGTCTCATCCAGGATGCCACCCAGGAGTAATGCCACTTTCTATTATCGTGTTCCATCCATATCCTTTAATACTGTTTCAATCAGCTTTTTCTCTGCAATGACTAAAAGATCCGACTAGAGCAATTGTAGAGGAGGAAAAGTTTATTGGGAGGCTTGTGGTTTCAGAGGTCTCAGTCCATAGACAGCCAGGTCCATTCCTCAGGGCTCAAGGTGAGGTTGAACATCATGGCAGAAGAGTATGGCAGAGAGAAGCAGTTCACATGAGGGTCAGAAAGGGGAGGGAGGGAGGGAGAGGGAGAGGGAGAGAGAGAGGTCTCCTCTTGCCACATACAAACATATACCCCAAAGCCACACCCTAATTCCCACCTCCTCCAACCACATTCACTCTATCACTTAGTTACTACTCAGTTAATCCCTAGTAGGGGATTAATTCACTGATTGGGTTAAGACTCTCACAACCCAATCATTTCTCCTCTGAACCTTCTTGCATTGTCTCACATGTGAGCTTTTGGGGGACACCTCACATCCACACCATAACAGATACAAAGTATTTTCTCAGCCTTTCTTTTCCTTCCTATCTTAAAGAACTATCAGTAGAAGGATCAGATTGTGGGGCCTGGCTGAATCAATCCAAAATCCAGGCAGGCAACCAGAAAGGGAAGACCAAGGGTAGGCTGAGTCCCTCCACAGGCTGAAATTGTAGTCAAGGGTGGAATCTATTCTTCTCCACCTCTGCTGTCTCTTCAGCACTAGTTTGAAAGCCTTCCTATTGTTGAAATCATGCCATCCAGATTGTATACAAAGTAATATCCTTAAAGTCAAGTAACGAAGGACTTAGATTATGTACACAGAAATCTCTTCACAGTAAGACCTGGATCAGTGTTTGAATAATTAGCCTAGCTAGCTCAACACATCAAAAAAGCTATCACAGAAAATGTCCCTATATTACACCAATGACACAGTAATGTCCCTCATTACATCCCTACTCAGCTACCTTGGTAGCTCTCCATAACTTCTTTTTGTCCCAACAACCAATATATTAGCTTCAAAATGATTAGCTAATTATATTTCTTAATTATTAGCTCTGTATGTAATTTCCCTTCTTATTTTTTAAAATATTAGCATGGACTTGTTTATTCCTGTTTTATTCAATGGATTATTTTATAGAGATAGTGGCCATCCTTCTCTTGACTTCAATCTCAGAAAATTTTTCCGCTTTTCGTCATTAAGCGTATTCTGCATAAGTTTTTCATAGATAATATTTATTAGGGGCAGGAAGATATTCCTAGTTCACTAAGAGATGCATTTTTTAAATTATGAGTGGATATTGTAGGCTTTTTTAATCCATTGAGATAATCCCTTTTTTCTTTGTTGGTATAGGAAATTATATTAATTTTATTTTCAAACGTTATATCAACCTTCTATTCCTGCGATAAATACAACTTCATCTTGAAATTACAACCTGTATTTAGTTTGCTAAATTTTGTTTAGGATTTTTTCCCTTTATATCATAAGACAGATTTCTTGTTTCTTGTAATATCCCTTATTTTTCTAGTCTTACATAATAAAGTGGTTATGGCATCTCTCTTTATTTATTTATTTACTAGTTTATACTTATGGAATTTGTATTCCATTCTTTTTTTAAAAAAATGTTCTTTTCAGTTACACATGACAGTAGTATGTATTTTAACATATTATATATTTATGGAGTATAACTTCCTATTCTTGTGGTTGTGCCGCAGTCCAGCTGCAGCAAAATAACCGGGGGGCGGGGCGGGGGGGGGGTGACGAACAACTTGTGTACGTTGATACAGCAGGAATGGGAGCCGTTTATTGCAGGACAGGAGCAGTATTTATACATTCCACACAGCTTATCTAATTAGCATAAACTAGATACATTAGTCAACCAATAAGGAATCTCCACACTTAATGGCTNTGTGTCAATTCAGTCAAGTTTGACAGTAGTGTTGATCAAACCTTTCACGTACTTACTGATAGTTTCTGTCTGCTCACATTATCAATTACTGAGAGTAGTGTATTCAAATCCTCTGTTATGAGTGTAGAATGATCTCATTTTCATTGTATTCCGTCAATTTTTCTTTATAGATTCTGAGGGTATGTTGTGAGATGGATGCATAGACATTTTCAAATGTTACAGGTTCTAGGGGTGTTGACTTTTCATTAACTTAAAAATCTCTTTTTATCTTTATCAATGCCTCTTGCTTTATTTTGTCTGATACTAGTAGACATACGTTCACTTTTTTTTCCTTTCGGTTGAGGATGAACATAATACCTTTATTTTATCTATTTATTTTTTTAATGTGGTGCTGAGAATGGAACCCAGCCTCACACATATCTCTGAGCTACAACCCCAGCCCTACATTCACTTTTTATTAATTTTCTTATGGAATTTGTATTCCATTCTCTCTCTCTTTTTAAATTTGTTCTTGTCAGTTACACATGACAGTAGTATGTATTTTGACATATTATATATTTATGGAGTATAACTTCCCATTCTTGTGGTTGTTCGTGATGTGGAGTTACACTAGTGTATTCCATTCTTTTATTTTTTTTTTATCTCAGCACTTAAAGACACGATTCCATTGTCTCCTGGATTCTGTTGTTCCTGTCCAAAAAAGTCAGTTATTAGGCTTACTTTTGCTTCTTTGAAAGTAACATACCTTTTGTATCTGCTTTCAAGGTTTTCTTTTCTTTTTTTTTATATTTTTAGCTGTAGATGGACACAATATCTCTATTTTTTTTATTGGTGCTGAGAATTGAACAGTGTCCTGCACATGCTATGCAAGTGCTCTACCACTGAGCCACAACCCCAGCCCTCAAAGTTTTCTCTTTAGTTTTTTTGGCTGTACTATGATATGACGATGCGGTTTGCTTTTATTTGTTTTACTTGAGGTTGCAACATTTGGTTCAATTTTTTCATCAGTTCCTGCCTCAGCCTCTTGAGTAGCTGGGACTGCTGCTCAATTAATAGTTCACTCTTGACATTTGGTTTTAATGATTTTTTCATCATGTATTTATTGTCACCTTCATAAAGGTCTATATTTGCTGAAATTCGTTCAATTTCATTATCTGCCATTATCTCTTCAACTCTTGCATCTACCACACTCTCTGTCTCCATCCCTTGTGGAACTCCAAATAAAAATGTATCCAAACATTTCATTGTTATTCATTGTACTATCATTGTACTTTCTCTTACAATATTGTATGTATTTTGTACCCTTTTGCTTCTCCAAGCTTAAGTGTAGATACTTTCTTCTGACCCATTTTCCATTTCATTCATTCACTTGTTCAGTTTTTCTAATCTGCTATTAAACTCATGCATTGAATTCCTATTTTCTTTCATTGATGGTAATTTTTTTTATTTCCACAGTTTTTCCTTTCTTGTTGCTTCTAAAATTCTCCTCTTGTCACTTAATTTCTTGACTATATATCATATAATCATTTTTTTGTACTCTGGGCTGGACTGATTATTGTTTAACTCAATAAATTTTAAAAACATTTATTATATTTTTAGGTGTAGATGGACACAACACAATGCCTTTGTTTTCATGTGGTGCTGAGGATGGAACCCATGTCCCACCCGTGCTAAGCGAGCGCTCTACCGCTGAGCCACAATCCCAGCCCCTCAATAAAATTTTTAATGAGACAATCTATTGAAAATATTATACCAAGGGCTGGGGATGTGGCTCAAGCGGTAGCGCGCTCGCCTGGCATGCGTGCGGCCCGGGTTCGATCCTCAGCACCACATACAAACAAAGATCTTGTGTCCACCGAAAACTAAAAAATGTGTATTTGAAAAAAAAAGAAAGAAAATATTATACCAAAATTTACATCTACTTATTCACATTCTTATTCTTAGACTTCTGCAACAAAGCAAGTGATTCCCTGGAATAATAATTCTTATGCTGGCCTCAGAAATATTCAAATGAGGAAAGCAGTAGGCAGTCTCATAAAACTATGACAGAGTCTCCATAAAATATCTGGCATTTTCTTAATGCTCTAACTATAATTAGAAATGTACCTGATGGAACCTGCTTAACCTTAAGGTCTTCATCAAAAGCGGCCACAAAATAGAACTTTGTCTTCTGTATTCCTCAGTACTAAGTAGTCACCTACATAGAAGTTACTTTGTGAATACTTATCATGCAAACATTGAATCCTTGATACTCCTTAGCAATACCTAAAATTCTGCATTAACTTCTCAATTTTGTCATTACTCAATGGGTTATACAGGGGACAAACAAGGTGCATAGACAGTCCATCCTTGCACTGTGCTCAGATTGGCTCTAATGAACAATTGATAAATTTGGCATCAATCTGGATGTAGGTGAGCCCATATTGACAACATGAATAGGAAATTAATGAGGAAATTCTCTTTCCTAATACCTCAGAATTCCTCTTACCTCAGAAGCCTTGCATTTACTTCATGGTCACACATTTCCTTGTTTTCTTTTGCTTCCAAATGTTTGCCATGAGACTAGTCCTGTTGCTGTCTCCAAAATCTCAAGCCAGGCATGGTTTATTTTAAATTCCACATTTAATGGAATTTGAATTTCCTTGGGGTCTATTTCTACTACTCTTACTAATTTATTTTAGTATGAGCAGTTATTCTATATTGAAAGTCAAATATTCTGCATGGAAAAATATCAGTTCATGGTCTCAATGTTATTATCTTCAAAGATGATTTACTTCTGTCTCTTGCATGCAATAAGGGGAGAAGCAAATTATTTTAGTGCAATTGGGAATTGATTTGATGCAAAGCTGGATTTCAGAGGCTTTTGAGAGCTCATCTATTTCTTGTTTACTCTCATTTCCAGGGTTTATCTCTTTAGAGTTCTAACTAGAATTCTAGGGGGTTTTCCAATCTCCCCCTCTCCATAGCCAGCCTGATTTTTTTTCCCAAGTCTCAAACCGTCTGTCCAAAGCTCTGCTCAAATACTCTACTTCTCAGCCAGCTTTTTAATTACAAATGTCCAGAGAGAGCAACACACCAACTGTTGGACTCACCCCTCAATTAAGCTTGATATGGTTTTTGATTTAGGCCCTGCATTTTTTTCTTCCTTAATATCTCTGATAACTTGAAACATGTTTATTTATATTGTCCAGCTTTTCTACCCAGGTTTTCTTGGCTAGGACATTAGTCTGAAGTAGATCAGTCTATCGATGTAGAAATTGGTTGCCATATATATCTTCAGCATACTTTATGAGATGTCTCCTGTCATTAATAATGAAAACACTATTTTTAAGAAACACTGAGAACCTAGAAATGTTAATATTACCTAAAATATTAATGAAAGTGAAAATTATAAAATCAATATAAACATCTCTTTACATTCTATTTACCATCGGTATTGCCATAATCATATGAGTAGCAGAATGCTTGGAGTAAACTGAACAACAACTTTGAGATTCTATCTTTATTCCTTTTAAGCTTGGCTCCTCCTAACAATTTTCTATATTACTGGTCTCTCTATATTATCTCTTGAAAAAAATTATGTACTAATATATATAAGTATTTCCAAAAGGTTTTGTAGAGACCAGCAGGACATTTTAAATGTTATATGGTATATGAAACAATTCATATATATAACTAGACAGTGCATTGCAGGATGTTTAGCTCCTTGACCTTGATAATTCTTAAACAAAAATTCTTTCTCCAACTGGAAGAAATGATTTTTTTTTTTTTTTTGTACCAGGGATTGAACCCAGGAGCATTCAACCACTGAGCCACATACCCGGAGAGATAGGGTCTTGTTAAGTTGTTTAGGGCCTCACTAAGTTGCTGAGGCTGGATTTGAACTCACAGTCTTCCTGCTTCAGCCTCCCACTGCTGGGATTAAAGGTGGATGTCATGGTTGAAAGAAAGGATTTTGACTGTTCTAATTACAAAGAGATGATAAATGTTTGAGGCCAAAGATATGCTTATTCTGATTTGCATATTACACTATGTAAAAATGTACTGAAACATCACATGGTAATCCATAAATATGCAGAATTATTTTTTGCCTATTTAAAACTTAAAAAAATATTTTAAATGCAAACCATAAATTAGTGCTTCCACAATTTTCCAAAATATACTTTAGGTATCACTTTGGGGGGGAACCTTTATTAGATCTATAAAATTCAGAATTTTATAGATTATAAATTAATGAAGATACTGCTAACCCAGAGTGTGTGTGGTGCCCAGGTCATCCTTAAGGGGCCAAAGGGCAGTATGAACTGGTTACATTATGTCTCCTGTTACCTCCCACACCTGGATAACTCCTAAGGCCAACTTAAAATCCACTGAAACAAGTTAGTATTAATATCCAAGACAAGATAAAGAAGTCAACAACAAACAGACTGAGTTTTTTCTTGGGTTAGGATGGACAGTGTGCTCATAAGCTAGATGGACATTATCTTCAGTAATGACCACCTCTTGTGTGATCAACTACAAAGTACCAGGCAATGCATTGTTTTGATCCTATCACCTTAATCCTTTCAGTATCCCTACAAAAAGGTAATATCAGTCCCAATTTAGAGATAAGCAAAAGGGGGTTTCAAATTAAAGGAATGCCCAAGATTTTTTAAAAAATATTAAGCATTTCTATGATTCCACTACACTCTAACTGTTCCACTCAAAGCCACCAGTCTTTAAAAAAAGGCTCATGCTGGTCTCCATCTTCTCCACCCCACCTCACTTCACAGGATCCCCAACCTCCTTCTCCCCCCACCCCAGGAAAGTAGGAGGGGCAACCTGATTGGAAGGGGCTGAAAATAGGAAAAAGGGCCTAAGAGGGACCTGGCAAGGAACTAGATCTCAGCTCAACTCCCCCTGGCATGCCCCTGCCCACCCTCCTACCCCAACCTTGAACTTCCTTCCATCCTTGAAGTTCAGACTTCAGGTACTGAACCCCCTCTCTACCTCTTCAGCAGTGCATTCCTCCTGGTGGTTTCCAAACCCTTTGCCACCCCCCTTGCGCACTCAGCCCCTCCAGCTGGGCGTCTAACAGACCTCCTACCCCTGGCCCAGCTGCTGAACTCACTGCCCTCTGGGTTCTCTGCCCAGAGGTGAGGACTCTCACCTCCTGCTCAGCACTGCCTCTTGCTGGCAGCCAGGATCTGCACCTCCTCCCAACTCCCCCAGCTGGGGCCAGGTTAGTGCCTCTGTTCCCTTGGCTACATAGTACACAGAGCTACAGGAGCTGTGGGAGATGTGCTCCAGCAGAGCTGGTGAGGAGGCATGCACAGGAGTCCAGAGAATGAAAAGGCTGGTGAGGCTGGGAAGGCTGGAGGGAAGGGAAGTGCAGTTGGCCCCTAGGCAGACTTTGGTCTGTTTTTTTTTGTGAGAACTCCTTGGGGCCCAGGCCTCTGTTCTACCTGTCTGGACTCTCCTCTCCTCCAACAGCTTACAGAGATCCAGTGCCTTCCCTAACCTGGAGTTTGTCTTTCTTGATTTTCAGAGAGGCCCAATAAAAACTCCTTTGGATCATGCCAACCCAGGAGGCTCTTTCCTGACTTCTATCCCTCAAACCGGATGGGGAACAACTTTCTCCCTCTTAGGGGATTTACTCATACAGGGCCTGGAAGTTACATGACAGATGTGAGTATTCACTTTCCCTTACAAGGATCTGTTTTCTGGATGTGGAAGGGAGACCCAAGTCCCCTGGAAAACAAACACTAGGCTTTCTGATCTTCTGGGTCAGAGCATGAGAAAGTGCCTAGTGAGCAACCAGCTGTCCCAGCCAATACAGAGAGTAAAGGACCATGTTTCCACCCAAGGCAAGCAAGCCTTGTCTCCATATGGTCCCACTCCATTCCCACCTCAAAGGCTCTGAGACAAGGCCAGTTCCTTCCCACTGGCCCTACCTTCAGGCTGCCAGGTGCAACTGGTACAAGTTCAGACCTATGAGATTCAGAGGATGGAATTTATTAGAATGCACAAAGATGTCATTTATTCTACTTGTCCAACCACATCCCTCTTTTAATCAGCTTTTGCCTTGCTGCTACCAAAAGACCTGATAAGAACAATTTTAAGGAGGAAAAGTTTATTTAGGGGCTCATGGTTCAGAGGTCTCAGTCCATAGATGGCCAGCTTCATTCCTTGGGGCCTGAGGGGAGGCAGAACATCTGGTGCAAGAAAGCAGCTCAGAACATGAGGGTCAGGAAGCAGAGAGAAAGCTCTGCTCATAAGAACATAACATGAACCCCAAAGCACACCCCAGGCACCCACTTCCTCTAGGCACACCCTATCTGCCTAGAGTTATCACAAGTTAATCTCTATGCTGGGGAGGGGAATTTAAGCGCTGATTAATCAGCTCAAGGATGTTGGAATAAAATCATTTCACCTCTCAACTTTCTTGCATTGTCTCATACATGAGCTTTTGGGGGACATCTCACATCTAAACTATGACACAACCCCTTGCAAAATTACATGTATTATTTATGTGATTATTGTGTGGTATTGACCTTGAAGGAGTCAAGAGAGAAAGAGCAATGTCTTACAGAGTAGTTCAGATGAAGGCTATTCACTGTGGTATTGATGTTTTTCTTTACTCCTTCTCTCTTTTTATTCATATGTTACTACTTGAAGTCCTATGGCTTGGCATACAACTTAACCAAGATTCCAACCAGTACAAAAGGATATACTCTTGGAGCCAGAACAGCTATGAGGTTTAAGCCAGTCAACAAGGTAAAATGCTGGGATTTTATGATGATCCATGTGACTGCATGAAA
>NW_026000077.1:113219-125317 GCF_001458135.2 Marmota marmota marmota
TCTCTCTCTCTCTCTCTCTCTCTCTCTCTCTCTCTCTCTCTCTCTCTCTCTCTCAGTGGGTGAGGATGGAATCCAGGGACTCACTAGGCAAGTACACCACCACTGAGCTACATCCTTGGACCAAGGATCCTAATCTATGATTGGATGTTTACTTCCATGGAAACTCAAGGGACACTGGCTCTCAAAATTTCTCAGTGGGACCATGGGCATAGTGACTGCAAAAGTTGTCTTGGTTCTCTGCTCATCCTAGGTTTATTACTATAACCTATATATCCAGCATGACAGACTCACATCTATAGCTTGGTTTTCTATCCACATAAGCCTATTTGTATATCTTGAAATGGCTGAACCATAGCTGATTTATAAATAGGAAAAGAACAGTTGAGGCTTTTTGAAATGGAAGCATTTGTATGTAGGTATGTCTCCTTTTAACACATTGAATTTTTTTCTTGGTAATAGGAATTGACACTGCACCCAGGTAGGTACCAGAGAGTAGAGAATTGGAAGGAAAAAACAAAGCAAAGTTTTGTTCCATTTAATGCCTTGATGCCTCGATTTCAGAGCTATTCAAAAGACAATTTCCCTGGGTATGTCTCCTCTTTTCTCTAGTATAGTTCATCAATAAGCAATAGGAAAAGAAGTCCATAAATCAGTGATTATAACGAAACCATCCCACTAAATATAAAACCGCCCAACTTTAAAGATTTAACCTCTTAACTCCTAGGTCTCTGGCCTTGTGTAATTGCAAAATCACAGTTATTCATTAGTCAATATTTACTAATATACCAAAGAGTGGGTTCGTTTGTTTGTTTATTTTTGTTTGTTTTGTTTTCCCAGTACTGGAGCCCCATTTACTTTTTTATTTGAGACAGAATTTCACTAAGTCACCTAGGCTGTCCTCAGACCCACAGTCCTCCTGCCTCAGCCTCCTGAGTCCCTGATAGGACAGATCTGTGCCATGACACCTGGCTACTTTGTTGGTTGTACTTTGTAGGTTGCAGAGTTCTTGCAGTAAACCCACCTCACGAGGCTCTGAGCTTGGACTCTAGAGTTCAAATAGATGAGAAGTAAATACACAAGGAAATACCAATAGTAGTAAAGATGGTGACCATGTAATTTATCTGTCCAACTGTGACACTTCTGAGAGTGAAAGGGAAGCAACCATGAATTGGGGCTGTTGTGGACAAACCAGGAAGTAGAGTGACCGGGAAAGGTGTTATGAGGAAACTTTAAACAGGACCATGATGTGAAGGCAGTGGGTGGTTAAGAAAGGATGCTCTGAGCACATCCACTTGATCTGATTTTTGAGTGACAAGATTGAGCCAGCCCTGGGAAGATCTGGAGACAGAGCACTCCAGGCAGAAGAGGTCGGAAGTGCAAAGGCTGTAAATTGGGAAGAACTTGGTGTGAGGGAAAGAAGAAGAAGGCTCCTATGGCTAGAGGGCAGTGAGCAAGAAGGAAGAGAGGAGAGGGAGGAGCAGGTAGAGTAGAGAGGACTTTGGGGGTCAAGGGGCTTATTCTTAATGTGTTAGGAAACGACTGTGAATGTATGAAATTGCACAGCAAAGGGTCAGGGTCTTTCTTTTACTGATGAGAAGTCCAAAGATCATACAGTGAAAGTAACTTTTTCAAGTTTGTGTTAAGAAAGTTGAAGTGTTGAATCTTGACCCCCATGTCCACTACAGTAGAATTAACACCCGAAGATAATTTTTTTTTAAATTTTGTATTTGTTCTTTTCAGTTATACATAACTGTAGAATATATTTTGACATATCATAGATACATGGAGCATAACTTCCCATTATTGTGGTTGTACATGATATGGAGTTACAAAAGTTCATTCTTCTTGATGGCTGAGACATATTACATATGTATATATACCAGATTTTCTTTATCCATTCATCCGGTGAAGGGCATCTAGGTTGGCTGCATAGCTTAGCTATTGTGAAGTGAGCTGCTATAAACATTGATGTGGCCATGTCACTATATTATGCTGATTTTAAGTCTTTGAGGTTTATGCCATGAGTGGGATAACTGGGTCGAATGGTGTTCCATTCCAAGTTTTCTGAGAAATCTCCATACTGCTTTCCAACTTTCAGTGCCACCAGCAATGTATGAGTGTACCTTTCCCCCCACATCCTCGCCAATATTTATTATTACTTGTATTCTTGATAATTGCCATTCTGACTAGAGCGAGAAGAAATCTCAGTGTAGTTTTCAAAAGACAAAGTTTGAGGAACCAAGGCAATTCTAAAATAATCCATGGCCAAGAAATTTAATTGGTTCTGCTTTGATATCGCTAGATTGCAGATAGATTGTTTCAGCATTTTAACCACCAGCTTCAAATCAAAGAACTAATTTACCATTATCATGGATCTCTTCTATCAACACCTCTTTTGAGATCTTCTGGTGTCCCGGCTCAGAACACTGAATTGTAGAAATATTACCTTAGCTAATAAGAAATACATTAACAAGCAAAAGAACCCACGCTTGCCCAGCATTAAAAAGTTAATCAGTCCATGCCTTCTCCCAAGAGGTTAAACCTACTTCAGTGATGGCCATGCTACCTACTAGTGGAGTTCGTCCTATGCCACTGACTCATTAGACATGATGTATGTATTTTTTTATTTCTAGCCCTGGTGCATACAACCCAGAGAAGAAACCACTTCCAAAAGTTACTTGGCCAATAAAATTTGGATCTCCAGACTGGGCTCAGGTTCCAAGTCTACAGAAAAGAACTCTAAAAGCTGAGGTAATAAGATTGGATTTCTGTAGATCGCTCTGTCCAATATGTTCATATATATCAAGGGTTAGTAACCAGAAGCTTGTAAATGAAGTTCATGGTCCCCTGAAATTATATGCACAATTTTGTGTGCATAGAAATATGAGGATCCTTTTGAGAGAGTTACATAGTTTCATTAGATTTTTAACAGTGTATAGGACTGATTTAAAGTCATGTTATCTTATTTGTTCCTCAAGTCATCTTTTGGAGTAGGTTAAATATCCCTTTAAGACAATGGATGATACTGGCACCCAGGAAGATTGATTCATACAGGTCCTACAACTGGAATCCAGATCTTTTGACTCCTAATGCAGTGCTCTTTCTGACATAAAGTTGAGTGTTAAATGATTGGAGGGTTATAGAGCACTCTGGTTAAGAGCACAGACTTTGGGGATAATACTGCCTGAGTTCAAATACCAGCTCCTGTGTAGACTTGCTATGTGATCTTAGGCAAGTCCTTGAACTTTTCTAAGCATCTGTTTTTCCTACCTTTAAAATGAAATAACAACAGAGTTATCTGATATGGTTGTAAAGATTAATAATGGAGAGAATGTATAAAAGCATTTAACACAGTAATGATAACAAAGG
This sequence comes from Marmota marmota marmota, assembly GCF_001458135.2. Taxonomy (NCBI): domain Eukaryota; kingdom Metazoa; phylum Chordata; class Mammalia; order Rodentia; family Sciuridae; genus Marmota; species Marmota marmota. The sequence goes on from NW_026000077.1 coordinate 116,589, forward strand.
CTTCCGTCCATGCTAGCTATCATACTTCTTGAAATATACTTCTTTCCTAGTGGAATTTAGGATTAATTCCACAAATATTTACTAAATGCCTAACATATTAATACAATTGTGCTAAGACATATAGGTAACATTCAAGAATTAGACATATAATCTGTGTCTTCAAGAAGCCAAGCAACTTTTTTTTTATCATAGTGAGATGATAAATGTAGATGTGCACAAATGTTGAGAAAATGACTAAGGCTGGATTACTAGAAACTGGGGTTTACCTGGGCCGCACAGCTAGAATGTATGCTTCTATTTTGCATGCAAGGTCCTGGGTTCAATTCCCAGTGCCACACACACACACACAGGAAGGCAGAGGATTCTCATTAGAACATTGTCTTTCATTGCAGCTGTCCACAGACAAAGAATTTAGAAAGCATCGGAACCGAGTTGCTTACTTAAGCCTGTTTTACGATTGAGAAGTGATCACTTCCTTCACATGCTTCTCCTGATCACAGACTCTTCAGAATAGAGGACAGACCTGCTCTTGGTCTACATCACCATGGCCCTCATGTCTTTCAGCCCCGGATCCAGAACGTGTTAAGGGGCTCACAACTGAGATTTGTGAGCATAATAACTGGTTCCAAGTGTTCTGTCTCCTGCTGCTGGTTTATGATCTGGGGGTTCCTGGTGGGTGTTCAGGTGGATGGTCTCATTTGAGTGAAATACTCTTGGGCCCTTGCCCTTTACTCACAACTCCCAGGGACCAGCCTTATATGTTCTACAACTAGCTCTGGTAATATATAGCTGTTGGCCTACATGTATTAAGATTTTGGATGGGATGTGGGCTTGCTAGACATGGAGGATGCTTAAAAGTGGGTTAAAACATTCCTGATTTAAGAGCTCTTTCAAACTTTAGTATGGAGTTGGAAGGCCCTGAGTTGGTTGCCTTTCCCAGACTAACATAAAACACAGAGAACCAAAAATTCCCCCCTCCGACTACATCATCTATTTAATCTGCTAGTCAACATATATATTGAGGTCATGACTCCATGTCAGTCAGTGTTAGGCACTAGAACATATTGGGATTCAACTTACACTAAGTTGATTATACAGTGAAAGTAACTTTTCAAGTTTGTGTTGAGAAAGTTGAAGTGTTGAAACTTGACGCCCCTAGTTCCTTGAGGCTGGCCAGAAGTCTGAGACCTCCCCAGGTTGACTGCCCTTCAGTCTGAATGACCTCTGGAACCTTATAGCTAGCCCAAGGATATAAAGATCACAAAGCAGCAGCCATGTATAAAGTACTTACCCAGACACTCTGGTCTGGTAGATAGCCTTCTTAATTTTCAACATTAACTCTCAAGAATGTAATTTTTTCATGATTGGCCTTAAGTGTGGCCTATTTTATCTTTTATTTTTCTGCAGTGTACAGTGCTGGGGATTGAACCTATGGGCACTTTACCAGTGAGCTACATCCCCTGCCCTTTTTGTTTTTATTTTGAGACAAGTTCTCACAAAGTTGCTGAGGCTGGCCTTGAACTTGCAATCTTCCTGCCTCAGCCCTCCCAAGTCACTGGGATTACAGATGTGTGCCACCATACACCCAGATTTCTAGCTTATTTTTTAATGTGTAGGTCCTTTTGTACCCACTTAGACCTCTTAGTAATTATCCCCCAAACTCTGAAAGGGTCTGGATTTCAAAGAGTGAGAAGCTGATAGTGGCCACCGAAAAGTTCCAGCCCACTACAACCCTGAGAGCCACCCCAGAGCAACAGCAAGGGTTAGCTGGAGAAAAGGATAGACAAAAACCTCCTGGATGAATGACCTTGGATAAGACTAATTCCAGAAGTGTGGGAGACCAACCTTACAGGTGACTGAGTCACACTCCCTGGCTGGGTGCTGAGGCACTCAGTTGCAGAAATGTGGCAGATCTTTCCCCACCCTTCTTGGGTCCCAGGATTGGTGTCTCATGTATGGGTGTGTCTTGCTACAGCCCCATGGGTGGAGCTATGCTCACCTGTTCCTTTGTAATATAACCCCTTGCCCTGTTTAGGATAGAATCTTCCATGGAAGTGCCTTATGTGTGTCCCCTTCTCTTATTGTGCCATTGGGTGTGGCCTACCCAGGTGTCAGTCAACCTGCTGACAGTGGACATCATGAAGATAGACTCAGCCCCCTGAAACCTGACCCCTTGCCTCATTTAAATAACTTCTCCTCAATAGCTATTCCCCTTCTCGGACTATACCCAAAAGACCTAAAAAGAGCATACTATAGGGACATAGTCTCATCAATGTTTATAGCAGCACAATTCACAATAGCTAGACTGTGGAACCAACCTAGATGCTCTTCAATAGATGAATGTATAAGAAAAATGTGGCATTTATACCCTAAAAAGTAACAAGATCATGGCATTTGCAGGGAAATGGATGGCATTAGAGCAGATTACACTAAGTGAAGTTAGCCACTCCCTAAAAAACAAATGCTGAATGTCTTCTCTGATATAAGGGGGGTGACTCAAAATGGGATAGGGAGGAAGAGCATGAGAAGAAGATTACCACTAAATAAGGAAGTGAGGTGGGAGGGAAAAGGAGGGAGAAGGGGAATTGCACAGAAGATGGAAGGAGACCCTCATCGTTATACAGAATACATGTATGATGTTGTGAGGAGGGAAAAAAAAAGAAGTGTGTCACATTACATTGGGTAGAGAGAGGGGAGGGGAGGGGCAGGGGGGGTAGGAAGGGCAACAGAATAAAATAGACATTATTATGGCTGTATGTATATAGGTGACTGTATGATCAATGTGATTCTGCAACCTGTACAATCAGAAAAATGAGAAATTATACCCCATTTGATTCAAATGTATGAATTGTCAAGATCATTGTATTGTCATGTGTAGCTAATAAATAAATAAATAAATAAAAGGGGTCAGTGCGTGCTCTCGCTCTCTCTCTTCCTGCGGACCCTTAAGGTCAGAGGAGCTGTCACAGCGACCCCAAAGAAAAAGGTATTTGTGTCTCTTGTGTGGTTATTTAAAGCAGCCCAATTAGCCCAGTTTAACTGGAGTGACCCCTGAGCCTTTTAGTCACAAGAACAGAAACCTGGCAATTGGTGTCCAAGGTGGGCAGAAAGGTCTGTGTCTAAGCTGCCAGGACAAAAGCGACAAATGCTGGCTCTTAAGGGGACTCCAATTTAAATATTAAAAATTTAATGAAGTTGAAAGTTCTCTCCAGAAGTTAAGCATGCTTAGGATTGCAGAGTATTGTGGGCTGAATTGTAGAAAGTAAGTGAATTAGACAAAAGGAAAATTTTAATATTGGGGTATAATTCTAGAGACTCTAAATTCAGATGATTAATGGGCTGTGTTGTTGAGTTGAGTCCTCTCCATGGAAAGAGTGCTTTTGTGGATTTTTTAAAATTGTTTTTATAAATCTTTATAAAATATTTTTGGGGGGCTGGGATTGTGGCTCAGCGGTAATGCTCGCCTAGCACGAGCAGGACCCAAGTTCAATCCTCAGCACCACATAAAAATAAAGGCATTGTGTTATGTCCATCTACACCTAAAAAATAAATATTAAAAAAAATGCTTTTTAAAAAAAAAAAGATTTTTTAGCCCTTATGTTCTAGAAGTTTGCACTAGGAGAATGAGAAAAAGGGAGAGAAAATGTTGTGATGTTTACCTGGAAAGAAATAAATTTCAGTCTTCTATTGTTTTTGTCAATACTCAGAAAGTTTGTACTGACTTCTTTGCTACATGATTGTTCTATGAATCAGAATGGCTGTGACTCAGTCGCTGGGGATGAGACTTGAGCTTGCTGCTTGCTATGGGGTCCTAGCCCCAGCGGCCAGCAGTGCTCTTAACCCTTAAATGACTTGACCTTAATGCTGAACACAGACTAGCTTAAAATCTGATGGTAACACTGGCATCTGCCGCTAAAAAATTTTGGAGCACCCATGAGCCACAAAAAAAAGTGCAGGATGCGGGAGTACACGCTCTGCAACTGCAGGTCGCAGAGACAAAGCAAGCTGCTACCCTAGTAGGATCTTGGCCAGGTGGGGAAAAATGCAGACAAAATCAAATGAAATACAATCGGCTAGGAAAACTCAGAAAACTTTTGACCCAACAATGGGCAGCAGACTCCATGTTGTTTGCGTCACCATGGTAACCATGTGGTACCTGGCCAGAGGAGCGGGCTTCCTGGTCCCACCTCCCGCACTTTCGCAGGCTTCCGATTGGTTCTTCCACAGTCACTCAGACAGGACTTCTAGTCCCGCCTTCCAGCCACTAACCTGTACTTCCTGATTCAGATTGCTATGGGAGCTGCTGGAGCCTGTATTTTTAAGAATGCCTACTTGTAAATGCTAACAAAAGATATCTTTTTCAGACAAAATTTAATTCCACAGGTTTCTATGTTGCAGCCCTAAATTTAAGTTAGTTCTGAGTTAAATAACCTGACTTTTCTTATAGTTGTGTTACTAAATAATGTTCTAATAATAAGAGATATCAAACATGCTTCTTTATATTTAACTTTAATTTTGGAGGTTATGGGGATGCATTTGCTCGCCACAGGAACAAAGCCGGCAATGTTCCTGTGATGACCAAAAAATCCTTATTCTCATTCCTGACTATAAGAAATAAATACGTATACACAAAAATCTTATTTCAGTTACATCAAGTGACTTTACATAAAAGAGTGCACTCCTAGGTAAAAATAAATTGAAATGGATCCAAGTATTATAAGAACCACATAGTTACATAAAGTTAATACAATTATAAGTTATGTCCTTCTTCTTTTTTTTTTTAAGAGAGAGAGAGAGAATTTTTAATATTTAGTTTTCAGTGGACACAACATCTTTGTTTGTATGTGGTGCTGAGGATAGAACCTGGGCCGCATGCATGCCAGGTAAGCGCGCTACCGCTTGAGCCACATCCCCAGCCCATGTCCTTATTCTTAATATATATATTTTCTAGGTATTCAGATAACCTATATTTGTTAATCTATAAAATAATTAGCACATGTCTAATTGTTTAGTTAATATATATTTGTCTGATTGTTTTTCTTCAACAGAAAACCCATAATTTATGTTTTAATGTACATTTTTCGGATACTCTGCCTTTTCAGTTACAAATATTTGAGATAAATATATTTACTATAAATTTGCTTTTAAGTGAAAATACAATCTTCAAGTAGTTTCTAATTCTCAAAGTTATTGTTCAAACTCATAAGATAATAAAAAATTATAATTATGTCTACAAAATATCTAAGGATTTTAACTATATTTTCATTGATATTTGTTATCAAAGTACAATAATTTGTTTATAAATTCTAAGTTTTTCAGAAATTGTTCCAAAGTATAACCAGAAAAAAATTCTAAAAGAAAAAGATGCTTCAACAAATAGAAAACACACATTGGATGCTGAAAAGAAGAAAAAAATCATCCTTGGGTAAAACAAGGTCTTTATATTCTAGATTTTAATGATAAAAATATTTTCCTAAATAAAAAGATTTTTATATTATTATCTAAACAGATGATGTAAAAAGTTAGAACAATTAAAAAAGATATTTATATATACTGGACTGACTATAAAAATTTTAGCTGATTAATTCAAGGATATTTCAGGCTATTTTCCTAATTTAACTATACTGATGTGAGCTAAGATTTTGTCCATATTTTGACATGATAAGCACCTATTAAAATGTTAAGTTTATTTCCTTAAAGAACGATCTTTATTGCCTAATAATTCTTGCTGCTTAAGACAAAGATTAATTTTGGTAAATAAATTCACATTGTTGATTAAACATTAAGTATATTAAACTGCTAACTTAGATCCCAATTTTGACAATTGTCCTTTAAGATTAAATTTGATTGATTCTAGACACTAAGATACTGTTAATTTTTACATATTTGTTTACTAAATAATTATAAAAATTAAAAAAAATATTTTATTAGAAATGAGGTTCTCCAAATTAAAGTCATTTGTTAATTTTAAACAATAAAGGTTACAAACTTTAAAAGTTCATTGATATTATGTAAGTTCTCTGACTGGACCTATTATCTATGAAAATATGTTAAGATTTATAAAATGCTCCCTACACTAAAAGATAACCTTAATCATACTTTTTTAAATGCAATTAAGAGATACCTATTTAAAGGATAATATTCTAAAATATAGAGATATTTTGAGACCTTCTTTCAAAGAGATTGAGGGTTCTTTCTAAATTGTTAGGATGGATCTACTAGTCTATATTGGAAAATTATAATAATCAATAAAAAGTAAATCTATTCTTATCATTTAAATACTTGGACTATTATCTATAACTTAAACTAATGATACTATGACCGACGCCAAACCTTTACTCAATTTTATTAAATAAAGAAAAGGGCGAATACAGGGCCCCAGAGACGCACACTAGATTTTACAAATATTTTAAAGTTTTTTCTTAAATTGTAATATTGAGAGTCTTAATGTTACTGAACATGATTCAGTAAATTAAGTCAGATATCAAAGGAGAGTTTAAACCAGTCATCATGATAATGACTGAGAAACCTGGCCCAGGAAGGTCAATTTCCAGCTACAGAGTTTATAGCCATGCAGCTTCATGAGCTTGTCAGGTAAATAAAAATTATGAAAAGACTTCTATGGACCCATTTCCCAGGTCCACCTTTAATGTGTCTTGCTTTGTGGACTGGAAAGTCCACCCATGAAACTAGATTAATTGTCCTGACAGTAATGGTCAGTTATACCTATATATTGATTCTATGGTAAAAGGCTGTCTGTTGAAATAACGGATTCCTTCTGCATCCATATGGATGGCGGCTATGGATGTAAGTAACACCAAGAGCCAGTTCTCTATGAGGGATCAAGTCTTAGCACTGCTCTCCTCTTCATCTATCTGTGTCTCTTGGCTTTGTCACAATATTACTGTTTGTCTGTCTATGGCCTTTCTCCTTCCTTCCTGAATGCAGCCTCACCAGACCAGTGCTGTGAGCTGGGCCCTCCATGGAGAAGAAACCTGAGTTTGCTGATCTTAAGGTCTTTTGCTGGTGTGGAGGCCACAGGGGCATTATCTACCAAGGAGACAGAGAGCCCTCTCGGGGACAATGCCTTGCACACTCCACATCACCCTGTTTGGCCCCGGAGGATGGCTGATCAGTCAATAATGGGTAACATTCCTCAAGGGAGGGACAACGTAAGACAGGCACAGTTGCAGAGGGGCCATCAGGAGAAAACTTGGGGGCCAACAGAGGTGAGGCACAGAATCTCACCCCCCCCCCAACTGTGCAAAGGCCTAATTCTTCTCTTCTGAGAGAGGTCTCCTGCCCCATGACTGCTTTGCTCCCCACATCCAGCTCAGATCAGAACCCAAGTGAATGACAGTCCTAGTCAACAGAGACTGCCTGCTCACCACAGCAGGAAACAACTGCAGCTACAAAAATGGGCCATGTCTGGATGCTTTTCTCTTTCTTGTTTTTTTCTAATCTTTTTTTTCCTATGCTTTTCCCTTTTCCTTTCTTCTATCATCAGGGTTCACCTTTGACAATAAATTTAATAAAGGGAAGGAAATGTTAGAATAGCCTTCAGTTGCAACTAACAGCTACGAGCATTTAGAGTTTCCTCACAGTGTGATTACATTAGGCAGAAGATGATTGGCTTATGGATATTATCTTGCTTATGAATGATTGACGGGCACGCCCACTTGTGTGCATTCCAAAATGAAACTGAGCTACTGAACATTGACTTGAGGTTTGTCACCTCAGCTCCCGTGACTGAGGTAGCCAAAGTAGCCGAGCAACAAATTGACCACACCAGTGACAGAAACATATGCGAGACAGCAGATAAAAAAACCCAAGCCAGCCAATTATGCTGGACTTTAGTGACTAAGACTACATTTACCTATATGGACAATTGTTGCAAAGATTATTAAAATAGATTTTTCCAAGAGTATTTATATTTCTGACAGACCTAATTAACTCATTAAATGTGAGAGTTAAGAAAAAAATGATAAATACCCTGTAGCCTGTAAGAATACAACTTATTGCATCATTAGTTATTGCCAGCTAATATTTCAGAACTATAATATGCAAAAGTTAATATTCAGGCTTTAAAACAGGTGTATGTCAATTAACCAGACCTAGGCAAACTGCTGGTCTCATAATCCCTGAAGTGACTACTTTAAATATTATTCCTTGCTTATTCAATTGCAGCCTTTGTGGCTATGTCTTAAAACTTACAATGTATGGATTTTCTTAATGTTTGACTTAAATTACTTCCAAAATCCTTCATGGTCAGATAAGTTGTTGATGGAAGGATGAGAACTAAGTAATGATGTTCTAGAAGACAATGTAATAAAAATGTGAGTGACCCTTTGCTCTATGGTTTATAGAGAGACAAATAGATAATGTGAGTGAGCCCTTTGCTCTATGGTTTATGGAGAGGCCTAAATACCATGGCAATGAAAATGTCTGTTACTATAGCCAAACATAATGCATCCCAATAAAATTGGGAAAAGATTAAAAATCTTCTGATGAGTGTTTGGCAAAGAAATAATATTCCGGATTACTATGTTGATTGTGTTATGAAGATGATATGTTTTCTACTAATGGTGTGGTGAAGATGATATGTTTTCTACTAATTCTTTTTGTGTTTCAATAGCAGATCGTGATGACCTTGGACCAAGAGTCAAGTGACTGAAAGATAGAATTTCCCAGTTGTATTCTATATATATATATATATATATATATATATA
>NW_026000077.1:126768-157078 GCF_001458135.2 Marmota marmota marmota
AGACTGCATGAAATCCTGGAGGATGTAGCTTGATGTGCAGCACAAGAGAATCTGTGACAAAGTGCAGTTTAATGGCCAATTGCAGCAGGATTATAACCATGCACATGTACTAGGAGAGATTCATACTCAGCAAAAATTTGGAAATTGATTTAAATCACATTAAAGTCTTCCAGTGTGTTTCACTGTGCTCCGTAACATTTTAAACAGTATATTATTAAATAATAAATTACATTTAATCATATTTTTGTGGCTTGAGGAAAAAGTAAGTAATAATGAAGTTAGTCTGCCCTTCTTCTGTGCATATTTAAAAGCTCAAAACCGCAGGTCTTGTCCCTGCGGAATGCAGGCGTCAGAGCCAGAATTGTAATTTATTCAGTCTTCGTACCTCATAGTGTAGTCCTCAGCATTGTCCTGGCCAAGCCACTCAGGGCCTTCATCAGCGTGGGGGACTTTTGGTCTTCCATCCAGGCATTTGTGTTCCACTTCAGAATGTGTGGCTCTGTAGGTGTGGGGTGAAGAAGGGAAAGAGCACGTCACCGACCAATGTCACATTGGAAGAGAAAGAACTGAAATGGGCGGAAAACTAGGAAGAAATGGGAAGGAGATAGAGAAGAGGACATCATGGAAACGACATTAATCTCACATGTTCTTTAGAGAAAATCTCGTCTCATAAAGTGAAGAGACAAATTTATGAGACAAGACAAATTTACAAATTGATGTCAGGCTACAGACGCGTGCCATTCTGGCTAACCTGTACCCAGAGGTTATTTGGGGAAAACAGCACACCCAGATGCGCTCAGGTGGTTCTTCCCTCTGGGCCTTTGGCAAACACTGCTTGCCAGTCAACCTGCTTTCAGCACAGGATTCAAGTGAGCACAATCAATTCAAGTTGGAAGGGAGATCAGATTATTTGAAATTCTTCTCTAGCTATTTATGAGAGCCGAATAGAATTTAGTATTACTTTGCAAGTATGGAAAAGATGATGTTTTAAAACCTGAAAGGGAAATGCAGATCATTTTTTTATTTCCTAAGTAAATATTCTATAGACATCGATCTGCTTATGCTCCCAGCAATGAGAAACCAGGGTTTAGGGGCTCCAGAGAAGAGTAGCACAGTGACTTAGAGCATGAAAGAACCTCCCCTGGGGATATAGCTCAGTTGGTACAGTACCTGCCTCACATGTACAAGGACCTGGGTTTGATCCCCAGCACCAAAAAAATAAAATAAAATAATTTCCCCTGATGCATTTTAAGCCCCATTAGTTAATTTATGGTAAGCCTAGGAGTTGCCTCACATGTGAAAGGGCCAGATGACTCTGCTTCAGAGACTGGGGCACCAGCTGAGGGGTTAGAACCACTTAGGTGAAAGGCTCTCCACAGGTGGGGAAGCCCATAACCAACCTTTCTGCAGGGACCCCCTTGTCTTTCCAGTGGTCCATGGCACATTCCTGGGGAAGGCAACACACCTTCGTTCATCAACAGTGTCTGATGCATTTGATGACCAAAGTCTAGCAATTGTCCCCCCAAAGAAAGCCTTAATCCATAAGCAAGACTCTCCCCAAATCCTACCACCTCCCCTCTGCCTACGACTCAAGGCTTTCCTTTCTTACATGATTGAACTAATGCTTGTCACCTTGATCTGTGAATCCTATGTGCGGTCATTCACCTATCAGCATAGGATTCAAGTAAACACAGTCAATTCAGGTTGTAAGGGAGATCCAATTATTTGAAATCCTAGACTATTGAATTCCTTCTCTAGATATTATAAGAGTATAATAGAATTTACTATTGCTTTGGGGCTATGTGCAGAGGACTGTTGTGTCCTGTGGATGAGTCCCAGCTACCAAGGTAGTTACAGGTGACATGCTAGTGAAGTTGAGGAGCCCAGAACAAGAGCCAACAGAATCACCAGGGCATTTCCTCATGGATAACTAAGGAGTAAGATATGATAACGGTGGGAAATCCATGATGCCAAGTAGAGCCATATGGTCCTGCTTCCTGGAGAAAAAGACTAACTGTGGGTTGTTAGAGCATGAGGGTCTCAGAAACAGGGATCTGTAGGACCACAGGAATCAGGTGAGTAGTTCTGCTGTTTTGTCAATAATAGTTTCCATGATCATACAGTTTTATTTTTTTCAAAATAAATTGCTAATAATGAGGTTGCCATTATAAGGATTTTCTATGGTCTTGAGTCTCATTCTTCCCCACAGTGATCATAGTCTCACCATAGTGACAATTTAAAGGGACCATAACCATATGCCAGGACCACCAAGTTCCCAAACCTCTTTGTCATCGAAGGTTAACTTCCCTAATGTTATATCCACTTAACTATTTGGGATGCTCTTCACCAAATAGTCTAGGAATCTCTGCTCTAGGACTTGGAGATTCCAAGGGACCCAGTGCACTCCCCAGTGTCTATAGTTTCATGGGCTGTAGTGCTCCCTCTGCTGGCAGATGCTATGAGAAGCATCCTGGGGTGTCCTATTTTTTAGCTGCTTCTTCAAACCCCTCCAGCATTTCCTGGTAGATTCCAGTGGTTGTCTTCATTGTCTGTTTCCTATAGTAAGTAACTTTTGCGCTATTTTCAGCACCCAGCAATCCTCCCTATTTTATAAAAATACTCCCCGGTATATAAATATTACAGGTTTTGATAAAGCATAACTTGGAACAAAGAGGTACCAAGAGTCAAGTCAGAATTAATGGTAATCCCCAAAGAAGAGGGGACCAGGAACTTTAGGCAGAATTCCTTTTCCTGCTAAGCCTTTGTGTGTAGCAGGACTAAGGTCTTTCCTGCCTCAGGGCCTTTGCTGATATGGTTTCAACTTCCTCAGAACACCCTTCTCCTTGCTGTCTGTGTGGTTGGTTCCTTTTCATTCATATCACAACTTAAATATCACTTCCCCTGTTGGGAGTCGCCCTGGCTCCAAAGACTAACTTCCCCATCCCCCAAGAGGAGCCGTCCAATGGTGAGCCCTATGGCTCACATGATCCTTACCCACCAATCAGACTACCCTGCTGGCTCACATGATCCTTACCCACCAATCAGAAAGCACCCCATGCCAACTGTCAAACCATTCAACCATTAAACTCTCATAATTGTCAAACCGCCCCAGGCTCTATAAATATGCAGAGCTGTTCCTCAATAAACGGGCATTTTCTCCTGTGGCAAGCCTTGTTCGTTTTTTTCATCCCCTGAGAAGACGTCCCTGACCATCTTATTTGCTTACATCCTAGCTCTTATCACAATTTGAAAATACTTGAGATTCTTTTGAGGTTTTTTTGATCTGTATCCTTGTTATACTGTAAGGTCCATAAGGGTAGAGAGCACGTTTGTCTAGTTCACTGTTCTGTCTACAGTGTGTGCACAGTTCTTGGACTGGATCATGGTAGGTACTCAGGAAGGACTTTCTCCAAGGATTGATTAACATAATGAATGGTTTCTTCTTTCCAACCCAAGGATATCTTCCTTGGTGTTATGCTTTAGATGTGAGGTGTCCCCCAAAAGCTCCTATGTGAGACAATGCAAGAAGGTTTAGAGGTGAAATGATTGGGTTATGAGGGCTTTAATCCAGTCAGTGCATTAATCTCCTGATAGGGATTAACTGGGTGGTAACTATAGGCAGGTAGGGTGTGGCTAGAGGAACTGGGTTCCTGGGGGCATGGCTTTTGGGTTTATATTTGTCCTTGTTGAGTAGAGCACATGCTTGTGCGCTCTCGCTCTCTCTCTCTCTCTCTCTCTCTCTCTCTCTCTCTCTCCTTCTCCCCACCCCCTTCCTGGTGCCACGTCCCCAACTGCTTTCCTCTGCCACATTCTTCCACCACAATGTTCTGCCTCACCTCTGGCCCTAAGATTGGAGTCAGCCATCTATGGGCTAAGACCTCTGAAACTGTGAGCTTCCAAATAACTTTTCCTCTTTTAATTGTTCTTGTCAGGTCTTTTAGTCACTGCAGCAACATAGCGGACTAAAATACTTGGGTGCCTGCAGATACTTGTGTACTTCCAATAAATTCTCCTGGGACTTAGAGCTAAGAGAGTGAGTTTCTGTTGCTAGCAACTTCCATATACGTTAACCAGTGCGCTGTCTGAAGGCAACACCCTTCACCATCACCAGGAAACTCACCTCTCAGAAAATCCACTAAGCCTCAAGCTTCTCAACACATCTCACAGAGCTGGGGCTCCATCCTCAAGTTACTCAGGATGGCAAATTGCTGCTTGTCTTCAGTTGGACTTCCCCAGAACTCTGAATGTTCAATGTCCAGGTTCATGCCATCAAATCCATCTTGATGAAGGAAGTCAATGGCAGAGCTGATGACAGTCTTGCAGTCGGCAGTGATGGAGACTATGCTGGTGAATCCAGGCAAAGGTGGTCTGTGTTAACATCAGCAAACCCCAGAATCCTCCCACACCAGGTCTGATATTAATTTTTATTATGTATTTTATAGTCCCTCCTGGATTTTTGCAGTTAAAATAAAGAAATTCAAAAGTATTAATGTAAATCAATCTATATGTGGTTATAGTTTTAAAATTTTAGCAGTATTTTTGACATTTATTTATAACATCAAAGAATCATGTACTAAAGTCAATACATCCCTAAAAGTGATATGTGTCAGGGGTCCGTGAGTCAGGTATTGTATTTCTTTGATTCTTAGTATACATTTTTATACAACTGTTTCCAAAATTAATATGCAACTTGCAACCTATACATACATTTAATGAAGAACTCTTGCCCCCAAAGAATAAACTATTCAATTTATCCTGAATCCTATATCCAAAGGTGTCTTAATATCTAGAAATTTAGTTCCTCTGACATAATCAACAATTTTATAGCCTGTAAACACATATTTAAGCATAGTAAATCTGTGATGGATGTTTTGCAAACTTGGTCACAACCTCCTTAATTTATCCCTTTTTTTATAAGCTCATGTATTTAGTAACTAGTAAGCATTTTCTTTTTACATATAAACAAACTGACCAGTACAAATGGGGTAACTTAAAAAGAGTGGAAAAGATGCTATTTGGAGTTTAGGACAATTAACTGGCAAAGATTTTCTTATGTGATGGGCAAGATGACGAAAAGCTATGCTGATAAAGTAGAGAAGTCTTCAGGTAGAAACAAATGCAGATACCATAGATGAGAATCAGCTGCTTAGCTTAGTGGGCACTGCCAGGAAGTTCACTTGGCTATTACAGTGAGCCTTTAGAAGACTCAGCTGCAACTTGTTTTAACATCACATTGCTACCTCTGGAGAACTAGGGAGGAGAAGAGGAAGAAGAGCAAGTTAGGTTTTTATATCAAAGAATTTCATGCTCTCTGATTTTAGAATAATTATGGGAATGCATTACTTCAATAATTTTTTAAAATATTTTTTAGTTGTCAATGGGTCTTTTTTACTTATTTATTTATTCATTCATTTATTTATTTATATTTGGTGCTGAAGATTGAACCCAGGCCTCACACATGCCAGGCAAGCACTTTACTACTGAGCCACAACCCCAGCCCCTACTTTAATAATTTTTTTTAAATTTTTTTTTTTAGTTGTTGATGGACTTTTATTTTTATTTATTTGTACATGGTGCTGAGAATTGAACCCAGTGCCTCACGCATGCTAGGCAAGTGAGCTACCGCTGAGCCACCACCCCAGCCTCACTTTAATAATTTTTAAAGTAACTTCCCAGGAGGATCACAAGTTCAAAGCCAGCCTCAGCAACGGTGAGGCCCTAAGCTACTCAGTAAGACCCTGTCTCTAAATAAAATATAAAATAGAGCTGGGGATGTGGCTCAGTGGTTGAGTGCCCCTGAGTTCAATCCCCAGTACCCCCCCCCAATAAAAAGATACTTTGGTGTACAGAAATGCAGATAATCCATCCCAAGATCTTCCTGGGAAATTAATAGTCTGACAAGTATATAAAATTAGTCCTCAAGATCCAAAATATTCTCATGTCTTACTACTTGTTTAACACCTAAGATAAGGTTGTTTATTCCCTTAGAGAAAGCCTTCCATGCCCCCTTCATTTCACAGTAGACCAAAAATTGGCCTAGAAACCTCTTTGATCTCCTGAAAGAGAATTTATCATTCATCTCCTCCTTCCATCACTGTGAGAACCCAGTAGCCTGACTGGCATGAGCTCACATACCTATTGACATAATGGGAAAAGGAAAATAGAATACCATTTAAGGAAATCCAATAGGTTGAAAAAAGAAAAACAGTCAGGCATGATGGCATATACCTATAATCCCAGCAACTCAGGAGGCTGAGGCAGGAGTATCACAAGTTCCAATCCAGACTCAGCAACTTGGCAAGATCCTCAGCAACTTAGCAACTTGGTCTCAAAACGAAGAGTATAAAGAACTGGGAATGTACCTCAGTGGTTAAGCAACCCTGGGTTCAATCCCCAGTACCAAAGTAAATAATGAATAAATATTAAAATTAAAAATAAATAAAAATTTTAATATATATATATTTTCCTTGCTGTTTTCACTAATATATTTTTCTTGAAGAGCCTTAACATCAATTTGTTAAATTAAAATACATGTACATGAATATATCTACATCCACACCCTATATTTGTCTGTTTTCTGTTACTATAGCAAAATATTTGAAGCTGGATATTTACAAAGAAAAGAACTTTGTTTTGCTCACCTATCCAGAGGCTGAAAGTTCAAGATAGAGTGGCCACACTGAATAAGCCTCTGGTTAGGGGCCTAATGGAGAATGGTATCATGACAGGAATATAGGCAAGAGAGAACAGTCTCTTGATGAGACAGGAAGTGAAGGAGAGGCTAGTATCCCAAAAGAAATATGTTAATATTTTCCAAAGACTGCCCACCAGTGACCTAAGTTCTCCTGCTAGGTCTCACCTCTTAAAAAGATTTCACCACCTCTTAACATTACCACACTGAGGACCATAAAACCCTGGGCAACATAATTAAACCATATTCAAAACATAGGACATCCCTTTGAGATTTTTTAATATATTAGTGTTTAATATATAAGAGCTGACATATTTATAATATTGAGTTTTCTCACCCAGAGACAAATTTTTTTATGAATTGTAAAATCCACAAAGAAAAGAAATTTATGTATCTTATTGACCTCTGATCCCAGAATGTAGAGAACGCCTGGGAAATAATGGATCCTCAAAAAAAATTTGCTGATTCCTTACCAGGCTTAGGATAAAGGTTTATGAATCAAGAAAACATTTCTATGTTCTGAAAATATTTATTTGCTTCCAAATGTTTGATAAGGCCAACTGACTCTGCTTGTTCTGGGGGACTGGACACAGGGTCTCTCACATGCTAGGCAAGTGCTCTACCACTGAGCCACATCCTCAGCCCTAAGGGGAAATTATTTTTAATAGAACTTTCAATTTCTTCCGTGGTTATCAGTCTGGTTAGAATTTCTATCTCTTCTTGTGTCAATTTGTTTAGTTCATATTTTCCTAGAACCTGTTTCTTTCTTCTAGATCTTTTAGGGTATTTTCATATAATTTTTTAGTGTTTGCTTATAATTTGAATCACTTCTGTATTGAAATAATCTCTGTAAAGAAAACCACAGACTAATTTCACATCCAAGTATGGCTTGAGTGAGTTCGTCACTGGAAGAGTATAGACCACAAATACTTTGAAAATCAAACTGCTCAAGGAGATAAAGGTACTTCCTGACTCAAAACAGAAAGAGTGAATCATGGCAGAGATGCTGAAATTGGAATCAGATAAGTGTGTATTTAAATATTTTCTATCACATATTAGATATGTGACCTTAGCCAAGTTATTTAACCTCTTCAGTTTTCTCATGTATAATAATACCTTTTTTACAAGGTTGTTGTGAAAATCAAATGTACTAACATGTAAAATGGTGTATAGTTATATAGATACAAGGAAAAACAAAGTGCTCAGTAACTTATTATTATTAAGTTACATCATTAGAAGATTTCTGGATTTACTGAGATAATAGAAAGAGTTATTTTTTAAAAAAATTATTCTTATAGCCAAGAGCAGTGGCACAGACCTATAATCCCAGATACTTGGGAGGCTGAGGCAAAAGAATCACAGGTTCATGGTCAGATTAGGTACTTCAGTGAGACTCTGTCTCAAAATTAACAAAAGGGCTGGGAATATAACTTCAGTGGTAGAGCACCCCAGGTTCAACCCCCAGTATTGAAAAAAGAAATTGTACTTGCAGGCTCAAAATGAAGGTATTTGACCATGCAAAGGCTCTAGAAGCTACTTCTCAAGGCAGCAAATCAGCATGAACTTGCTGTGTGGCAAGAGAAGTAGATTCCAGTAGCCCTAGAAATGAAGATGGGAGAGCACATTGTACAAGAATAAAATAATGTTTACTGCAGTTGCTCTATATGTAGATTTTTTTTAATTGTTAGTTGAGTCTGTCAGTAGAAATTGAGAAGTATGGGAAAGCATTTATAAAATGACATTAGGCAGTTCTAGTGTTAATAACTAGAGCCAATATTAACATGGTTGAGGATAGGTCAGTATTCTCATGAAAAACCTTGTACAAAGGCAAAGAACATGATCAATGAGCTTGGATCTTAAGTATTCTCAGTGCATGCACACGCACATGTACACACTCCCCTATAGAGGTTAAGTTCAGGGTGCTCAGAGACGAGCTGACTGGCTCTTCGGGAGGCCTGCAGAGGACAGTTTCTTTCTTCCTTTGCTCATCATGCTCTCTAAGGGTTGGGATTCACAATGAAGCTGAATCCAATACACACTTTCCACAGCCTCTGAGAGGCGGAGACTATCCAAGACCAAGCCCAGGATCTTCATGGTGCCGACTTTCAACTACCAATCAACATGGAGGACACAGCGGGAGAGTCAAGGATTGGGGCACACAGAGGAAGAGTGAGTGTCATTCTCTACCCTACTGTTCCTGCATTTTTCCAGCTGTGGGGGCATTCCTACCTTTGTATCAGCTTGTGCTTCTACATATCCATGGGTTCTGGTTTTTTTCCTCTGATATACATCAAGAATTTTCACATCCACTGTGTAGTAAACTTACAAAGCAATAAGAGCTGATGGGCTCTAACAACTAGAGTTTGTTAACAAACATAAAATGCGCGAAAGACAGATTCATGGGGTTCGAGCCTATACAGAAATGGGTGCTGGCAGAAGCTGCCAGAAGGATGGAGAACCACATGCACTTTGGCTTCAAAAGATAGGTGCTTTTTTTTGAGATCTACAGTTGACTCTTCTTCCTCTCCTCCTGTCTCTTCCTCTGATCATAGCCCCCCAAGATCACACAGTTAATGAAAGGTGGAACGAGGATTTCAAGTCTGGTTTGTTTGAACTTGGAACCTCTATCTAACCACGGCCTCCTCCAGGCCTGGTGTGCTGAAGCTGTCTTTGCTTTGATCTGTATGAAGGGATAAACTTCAATGATAATGAGAAAGAGATTTACATTTGATTTAATTTTTTACAGAAATGTATTCTAATTGCTTTTCTCACAGTTTTCCTTCCTGCCTGCCTAAAGAATTGTAACCCTGTATGCTGCTACCACCTGCTGGTAATATTCCTAACTTACAAAAACATGTTTTTGAAAACTTGAAATCAGTCTTTTTATGCAACTCTTTAATGTTCAAGCCAGAAAATGACAATAGCTCATAACTTCTCCACGACTATTTCCTAGACAGATACCACCTGAGCTTGTTCATGGGTCTGTTTGAGCCTGCGCCCTGTCCCCTTTTCCACCCAGGTCAAAACAACCAAACCATCATCTTTCCAGCGGTTCTAAAGACATCCCCCACCTGACATTTTTTTAACACTCCAGGCTCTCTTACTACACTTAAAAAAAAATCTTGCTTTCAGCATCATATTATAAATAGCTCCCTAAGCCTGTTTACTTGCATGAGATGAAATAACATATAAAGTTCAAAGCAACCACTGAGTTCTCTCAAATACATCATTGGAATACTTGTCTTTATCTCTTATTAGTTTTCAAATTCTTGAAGGAGGCTGGTTCTGATTTATCATTCATTGTATTTCATAGTGTATTTCCAGGTAGTAGATGTACAAAAAACTTATATACAACTATATGGAATGAGCCATGAATCTTTTAGTTCTACTTCGGTATTTTGCATTTGATAACTTTGCATTAATAGCAACGACAGAGCCAGCTACATAGATAGGAGAGGGCAGACTGACTTTGGAGTCTCCTGTTAAAATATACATATTTTGCCTGTTTAGGTTCATTAAGGAGTTCCCATTCTCTTGCCTGCAGTTTATGTTTTCAAATAACTGGAAATGGAGTGATTAAGCTGCACACATTTTCAATGAGAATGAAAGGAGGTAGGGACAAAGTTCTAAGCAACTGATGATACTGGGAAGATCAGCAGGGCACCTATCATGGGGTCACAGGAAAGAAGGTGACAGAGTGTAAACGCTAACTTTCTAGAAATGAGGAGAAGCCTAAGCCCCTTGCTATGAGTTTGACATTACACTACATTGATTTAAACGTTTCCACATATGAACTGACATCTTGCCTTACCTCTTTCCTGAATAATTAAGTTTCTCTTGTTCTGCTCTGCCATTAGTCCTTTCCCATGACCTGACGGTAACCAGCATTCCTGGTTACAACCCAACAGCATTGCAAAAATAATATGGGCCAGAGTGTTTCCATACCGGTTGCAGAATTGTCAGGCATCTTTATGTGGGAGGCTGAAAAAGCAAATTTCTACACTAAGAACTACCGCCTGATAGGCATCTTATCAAATATTTTTACCAGAAGAACCCACTGTCCTCCCATGAGCATCCGATACAATAAAAATTCTGTTCCTGCACAGATTAGAATGGGCAGAAGTTACTCAAGGAAATTCCTCTCTTCTCATAGGATAAATCAATGGATAAGTTACTAAGAAGGGGCACATCAGGTGTCTGAGCACTGTTTTTCCACCAAGATTATCATGAGCAGAGTCACCCCTGTCTTCGCTCCATGTCGATATTGGTAAGGTTAATTGTAATGTTTCTTCTTAAACATTTTCGCCAACTCTGCTTTGAGCAGGAACCCATAAGCAGACTTGGTAAGCAATGATTAATTTTACTAGAAAATATTCCCTAAGGGAAATGAGAAACAAGGAGAAACCCACACTTTTAGCTGGGTGTGATGGTGTACACCTGTAATCCAAGCAACAAAGGAGTCTGAGGCAGGAGGATGGCAAGTTTCAGGTCAGCCTCAGCAACTCAGCAAGACCCATTTTCAAAATTTAAAAATAGAAAGGACTGGGGATATAACTCAGTAAAGTGTCCCTGGGTTCAATTCCCAGGGAGGGAAGGAAGAAGAAGGAAGAGGAGAAGGAGGAGGAGGAGGAGGAGGAGGAAGAGGAGAGGAGGAGGAGGAAGAGAAAAAATCTGCCATGAGCAAGCTATGGCATTAACATAGACCAAACACATTCTGTGTTTTGACAATGTCAGATTTAGTGAATACCAATAAATTTATAGGCTATACCACTTTCAGGTCACCTGGTAGTCAGAAGGTGAGCAAACACAAGTTCTTTTATTTAATATTAATTTCCAATATCTATATTCCAGTCACACATCATACTTGACCCAATATATTACATGCATACATACATACACATATATACCCTGTGGCTGTTTATTTTATATATATATATATACTATATATATACTTATATATAGTGCATATAAAGATGGTGATGAAGTAGGGATGTGGTGGTATGGAAAAGTAAGAGAAGAAAATAGTAACACTTTTAAAGATCCTTTCCATCATCTATTTTGTCTGATTTCTTTCTTTATTTTCTTCGACATAATCATAGTTATTTTAAGGTCTATTTGCATGTAGACCTTGCATCTATTTGCTAGGATTTCAGTCACCTATAGTCTATTTCCGTTGTGTGCTTTCTTGATCTCTTCCATCTCACTTTTGATACGCAATATCCCAGGATACAACTTCTCCCTCTACACACTCCACACATACACATACACACACACAACTCTCCTGTCCACAACAGCCTTCTGCCTCATAAGTTCTTCCTCCTTATCATTTCCGCAGCTTAGAATCAGCTCACATGCCTTCCTCTTATCTATTCATAAATGCTCCCACCAAGGAGGAGTGCAATTTATAGCTGTTATGATTTGGATATGAGGTGCCTCCCCAAAGCTCCTGTGTTACTGCAGGAATGTTCAGGGATGAAATGATTAGTTTATGAGAGCTGTAGCCTAATCAGCGGGTTAATCATTTGAATGGACTAATGGGGTACTAACTGTAGACAGGTAGGTGTGGCTGCAGGAAGTAGGGCACTGAGTTTATATTTCCCTGGTCCTTCACGTGCTCTTTCTCTGCTTCACAGTTGCCAGTTTTTCCTCTGCCACACCCTTTGTCCATGATGCTCTGCTCACCTTCAGCCCAGAGCAATGGAGTTGGCTGACCATGGACTGAACCTCTGATACCGTGGTCCCAAAATAAATCGACCATACATTGTCTAAGTTGGTCTCTTCAGGTTTTTTGGTCACAGCAATGAACACCTAACTAACACAATAGTTATAAAAGAAGCAACATTGCCTTGGAGGAGTCAGCCCCAAATTCACAGGCAATGCTTCTCAGGAGTAAGTAACTCCTATATTTTTAAAGAGAAGAATTTGTTATGTAACTAGCATTCTAGAAGTATCCTTGTGCTCCTTTCTACAGACATGCCCCAGGAGCAAGCACTATACTAACTTATTGGTTTTGTCTGGCTTTGTACTTTGTAAAAATGGTATCATGCAGGTGGGCATGGTGGCACACACCTATAATCCCAGCTATTCAGGAGGCTGAGGCTGGAAGATCTCAAGTTCAAAGCCAGCCTCAGCAACTTGATAACAATGTGTCTCAAAATTTAAAACAAAAAAAACAAACAAAAAATCCATAGAAAGGGCTGGGGATGTAGCTCAGTGGTTAAGCACCCCTGGATTCAATCCCTGCTACCAAAGAAAAGGAAAAAAATTGCCGCAGTCCGGCTGCAGCAAAATAACCGGGGGGTGACGAATAACTTGTGTACGTTGATACAGCAGGAGTAGGAGCCATTTATTGCAGGACAGGAGCAGTATTTATACATTCCACACAGCTTATCTAATTAGCATAAACTAGATACATCAGTCAACCAATAAGGAATCTCCACACTTAATGGCTCACTTTTGTTACTTCTCAAACCACTCCCTCTGGCATTTTGCCAGGCACCATCCAGACTTGTTTACGAACTCTAACATTCCCCTGACAAAATGCCAGGTGTTATTTTGACTTGTTTACAGACTCTAACAAAAAATGGCATCATATATGTACTCTATTGAATTAGTCTTCTCTGAATCAATGTCATGTTTTCAAATTCATCCACATAGTAGTTGTCAATGATTTGTTCTTTTTGCTGTGTAATATTTCACAATGAAAGTACACTATAATTTGTTTATTCATTATACTATACATTGTCATTTGGGAAGTCTTAGGTTTTCAA
Source organism: Marmota marmota marmota (assembly GCF_001458135.2). NCBI lineage: Eukaryota > Metazoa > Chordata > Mammalia > Rodentia > Sciuridae > Marmota > Marmota marmota. The sequence goes on from NW_026000077.1 coordinate 140,230, forward strand.
GTATTAATAATAGTGTTGCTATTCTAGTGTGTGTGGTCCAATATGGTAGCCTCTAAACATTGTGGCCATTGAAATTTTAACTTTAGTGAATCAAAATTAAATAAAACTTAAAATTCATCTCCTTGAAGTTTCATTAGCCACATTTCAAGTACTGTTTATGAAACATCACCATGGCAGAAACTTCTATGAGCTAGCATCATTCTAGTGCCTGTCTTTTATTGAACACATGAAATTCAGTTCATTTTTTACAGATTTTAATTCTAGGGTAAAATTCTCAATTCTATCTATTTTGTTGATCTCTTCCTCTGTTTTCTTTAACATAAGAATCATTGGTATTCTAAGGTCTATTTATATGCAATGCTATGATTCCAGTCACCTATAGTCTGTTCCCACTGGATGTTTCTTCTCTTAATTCTTAACAATATTCTCTTGCCTCTTCACATGTCTTGTCATTTTTAAGTGTATATAAGTGAATATTTGACTTTTAACTAGAAACCTGTTATACAAATAGGACAACAGCCAGCTAATCCCAACCTATTTATTTATTTTTAAATTTATTTATTTATTTTAATTAGGTCTATATGAGAGCAGAATGCATTTTGATTCATAGTACACAATTACAGCACAACTTTTTATTTTTCTGGTTGTACACAATGTAGCATCACACCATATGTGCAGTCATACATGTACCTAGGGTTATGATGTCCATCTCATTCCACCATCTTTCCTGCCCCCATGCCCCCTTCCCAATCTATTTAGGGATTGACCTGGGTCGAGGTTAAGTTCATCTATTTCTAATTTGCCCCTGTAATTTTGATGTGACTCCCTCGGGATTTTGTTTGAGAACTGGTAATATCAATCTTGTAAGTCTTAAAAGATGGAAGGGAATTCAACTCTCCCCATGAGAAGTTCCCAGACCCACTCTCCATCTTCCTGACCCATGCAACTTCAGATCCTGAAGGAAGCGCTTGTTTCGAGTAGATCCCTTCCCATGACATGTCTTTTGTTCCCTTAACATCACGAGACTATTAAAAGAATTCACTCTGCCTTTCAAAAACTTTTGGTGAGCTTTGCCAACCTCCTGCAGAACTCCTAAGTCTTGCAAATACTTTTGAAAATTGGCCATGTATCTGGGGTCTTTTAAGTTTTCCATGCCATTTTATTTTCATGTGACCTTTAAATATTTTGCTGACCTCTTTCCTTATCTATCATTTTTTCATTAGCTACATCCCAGCCCATGTGCAGAACTGGTAAGTACTTGCAGAGAATAAAGATGACTGCCCATGTTCATCTTACCTCAGAAAAGTTCTATCCTCTCGGGGATTTTATTGGTTTACCTTGTCCTGGTCATTTCCACAGCTCTCAGATACATTTAACATATGGTTGTTGTAATTTAGCTGACTTTTGCTAGTTGTAGCAAGAACAATCATTCCTTATATGTGCTCAGAATGGAAATTCTCATCTCTAGTAGGGTTTTTTTTTTTTTTTGCCTTAAAATTTATTTTAATCATATCATGTAGTTCAAATATTTTATTTTTGTTAATACTGTAATAGTATATTTTCCCATTCATTTTACTTTCAACTTTTCTGTATCTTTACATTTGAGGCCCTTGTAAATAATAAAATGGACATGAGTTACTAGAGACCAGGGGGTGGAACACTATGATTTGAATATAGTTCATCTTCTCTAACACTAGTGTTGGAATTTAATTCCCCATTATGAGGTTTTAAGAGGGTGTAAACTAAATCTGACCACGGTGTTTAGAAGTGGGTCCTTTAGGAGGGATTAGGATCTGATAAGGTACAAGCCCCATGGTTGAATACTGGGTAGCTTATAAGAGAGAGAATTCAAAAGATACATACACATACATATATGCACACATCTTGTCTCTCACCATGTGATACCCTGTGCTACCTTGGGACTGCCAGCAAGGAGGCCATCATCAAATGTGGCCTTTTGAACTTGGTCCAGAACTATGATGCAAAATAAACCTCTTTTCTTGATACCTCACCCAGTTTGTGGCATTGTTATCAGGAACAGAAAATGAACTAATATGTAACATCAGTAAGAGAAATTACACCCTCTTTGTGAGGCACTGGCTCCTAAAAGTGAAGAGCTAGAACATGGTCCGTTTCTATAGTAATTTTGAAGAGTCGGTCACACCCAGGAGAATGCACCAGAGGCAAACTGCAGTGCTTAAAGTGTGGGAATCGGTGTCTCTGGAGGAGACCTAGGAGCAATGTACTAGTCACACTATAAAACAGATTAAAAGTTTTTGTTTTGCACTCTCAATCACTTTTTTTTGAAGAGAGAGGAGAGAGAGAGAGAATTTTTAATATTTATTTTTTAGTTATTGGCGGACATAACATCTTTGTATGTGGTGCTGAGGATCGAACCCGGGCCGCACGCATGGCAGGCGAGCGCGCTACCGCTTGAGCCACATCCCCAGCCCCTCTCAATCACTTCTCAATGAGAGATTAGATGAGGGTATTTTTCCACGGACAACTGAGATTTGACCAAGCAGAAAAGATAATTGGAAGCCTCCATTTCCCCCTCCTCTCCCAACTCTTCTTGAGGATTGTGGGAAACCCACAATCTCCTAAGGAACTTCTGGCTCTGACCAACAGTGAAGTGAGCAGTTGCTAATGGAAGAAGGAAGTCCAAAATCAACACTGGAAAGCACCATTATAGACTAGACACAACCCCCTTCCAAAAATAATACTAGGGGAAACCACACTGAGAGGAGGAAGCTGCACCGGTCATTTTAAGGAACGAATCTCAGAGACCTCAGTTGGATTCTTGTGTTTCTAGTTTATTCAACAGAAAAAAATATTGACCCACTGTGGCTTTGGTGCCTACTTCACCCCATGAGCAACCAGGATCAAGCAGCTTCTATCATATCACACAGAGAAGAAGAAAAGACAAGGGCTTGCTCCAGTTTGCCATCCACAGAGCTTAGGCTCCTTGATCCACAGGAGTGTTTTCTTCTTTCATAGAGAGAGCACTTGTTGGAAGGGTTGTTAGTTGACATAGGAATGGTTCCCTTCAGTGGGCATGAAGGGGTTGTCAGAAGTAACAGGAGTGTGTGTTGGGAGGCATCTTATTTTCAACTTCCCTCTTCAGACCAATTTCACCCGCCCTGGGGCAGTTCCCATACAGAACTCAAATTCACCCCTTGTTGAGTCACAGTTTGCCCATTATAGGTGACTGACATCTTTCTGGTGGGGACAGTAACTTTCTCAGGGAACACAGACTTCATATTAGGGGCCATTATCTTACTGAGGGTCTCTGTCTGAAAATGCTCAAGGGCTTCTGTTGTCCCTGCAGTGGTCACAGACTGATGGTCCACTGAAGTCATAGTCCTTGCCCCAGGGACCTCAGTGCCCCGTAGAGCTACAGTGTGATTTCCAAAGGATACTGTTTCCCTCCCAAGGGTCATGACTCCACCTCCAGGAACTGAAGTTATATTTTTATGCTTTCCATGGACTTCAGGAGCCTCAGCTTTTCTTCCTGGGGTGGGGGGGGGGAATGTTAATAATATCAGTGCTCAATGCTTTTGTCACAGCCAGCCTTTCAGAATCAGATACTGAAGAATTCATAGCAGATGAGAACCCAAACTGTGGTAAAGGAGTTGAGCTGACCTCTAGAGAAAATCATCAGCAAAGCATGAGATCCCTACCTCTCCCTTCCTTTCCTGCTAATTACAGGAAGGACTAGAACCCCTCCAGTGCAGAAGGACCTTGCTCCAAAAATCCAGAATTGGACTTCTGACTGCACCCCCAGCAAGTCCTGTCCCTCAAGGCCTTATTCCTTACTAGTTGAATCCTTAAGCAGAAACCTCCTGCATCTGTACAGGCACCAGGAACAACTCTGAGGACAAGGAGCTCTAGATAGCATGTTGTAGACAATGAGGTTGGAGCCCACCTGAAGACCTGACCTGCCTGAGCTCCAATCTTGTCCTTAAAAGGAGGATTGTAAACCATCTCTAAGGATTTTCAGCTCTCGCACGCTGGGTTCCGTTTCCTAACCGCCAGGGAAACCTCTACTTTTAAAAAAGAGATAGCAAAAGAAACCAAATTCCCTTTTCTAGCCCTTGCCCATGAAAGTAGAAGGAAACAGAGAAATAAACTAACATATATTGAGTGCTAACAATGAGCTAGTGCAGTTTTGGTTCCATATCTTATTTAGTTCTCATAAGGATGAGTGTAAGAGTTATTTCCATTTTACAGATAGGGCAAAGGAAGCTCAAGAAAGTCAAATAAGGTTCAAGATTACAGAATACACTAGCTGACATCAAAGTTTGTCTTTCTTCAGTTTCATGTCACCTCATCAAAGAATTTAGACCTAGCAGAATGGACCCTCCCAGTGCCTGGTTATACAAATTCCAATCATAGTTCCTGGGTCCTTACTACTTACCATCTTGCAGCAGGAGGTAATTCAATTTGTATAAAAGGGGAAAAGGGCCACTGCCACAGAAAGCTCCCTTGACGTCATCCATGTCCAATGTCCACACCATGGCCCCCCCAAAATGCTCTGCCTTCACAAACTTTGCCTGTAAAAGTAATGGTCAGTCAACATGCTGTACTGCCCATCCTCCAGACTGGGTACAACAGCAAAACTAGAAGATGAACTGTCAAGAGGCAACGCAGCAGGTGGTTTAGGGTGTAACCTGCATTTAACTCTAGTCTCTATCACTTGTTGGCTATGGGATGTGGGATAAGTTACTAAATTCCTATGTGTCCCAGTTGCCTCATTTGTAAAAAACTAAAAATGAATAATAACAATTTTAGGATAAAAAGAATTCCTACATGCACATACAACATGGAAAAAACCTGCAGCGGGCACCGTGGTACAAGCCTGTAATCCCAGCAACTCAGGAGGCTGAGGCAAGAGGATTGAAAGTTCAAAGCCAGCCTCAGCAAAAGCAAGGCACTAAGCAACTCAGTGAGACCCTGTCTCTAAATAAAATATAAAATAGGGCTTGGGATGTGGCTCAGTGGACGAGTGCCCCTGAGTTCAATTCCCAGTACTGGAAAGAAAAAAAAAAGAAGAAGAAGGATGAAAACTTGAAGACATATGCTAGTGAAATAAGCCAGACCAAAAAAAAATGAAATGAAAATAAATAACAAATACTGTCTTGTTCTACTTATATGAGTAGACTTAGAGGAGTCAAATTCATAGAAACTTACAAATCATAGATCTGCTCAAAAAAATTCCCCTTAAAATGCCCACAGATTAAAGACTAAATTCCTTCACCAGCACTTACATCTTCATTAAAAAAAAAAAAAAAAACAACTCTATTTCGCCTACATTCTTTAAACCTGTGACAAACTTTCTACCCCACCAAGTCTTGCCCCACCTCAGGAAACCCTCCCTGACTTCCCCATCCCTGCCACGTGTCAGTAATTTCAATGGAGCGCTTAGGATGATCTACCCTGTATTGGTATTTATCTGTTGTACAATCACCTGGTCCGAACTGAAAAGAGAAGATTGTCACTAAAAAGCTGTGTGACTGAGAAATATGTACTCCCTCAGAACTGAGATTGCTTATTTTCAAAATTAGAGAATTGGACTCGATGGGATTATGAGATGCTGCACATATACTTCTCATTCATATTCTCATTCTCTCTCTCTCTCTCTCTCTCTCTCTCTCTCTCTATCTATCTATCTAAATGAGTGTCCATAGAAGCCAATGAGAATCTATATGCTGGAGCAAGAAAGAAGTCAGGTCTCACCTTCTCCTGGAAGCTCCTGATGTCGTCATAGCCAACCCACTCCTTCCCTTTGTAGGCATACGGGACATGCTGATAGCCAATCCAGTCCTTTCTTGCTTTCTCAAGAAAGGAGCAAATCTGCCAAGAGGACCACAGGTGAGGTCCATGAAGTGCCATGGAGAGAAGCACCATGCCCTGGGACAGAGAATGCCAGAGACCTCCCCAGGGAATGAGGATGTAGGCTTTCCCACCGCTCACAAAGGACCTCTTTTTTCCCCCCTCTCTCTCTCCCAAGTAAGTTTCTCCCTTTACCTGTTTCTTCCTTGGTATTCATGATGGAAAAAGAGAGAGAACAAGGACTGCATGAGCTGCCTAAGAGGCCAAGCCAGGGTCTGGTAAATAATACCAGCATCAAAGTTCTAAGAGGGTCATACCTAACCCTTGACCAGACCTGTACCTTTTTCAGAGTATTTTCATAAACAAGTCTCTCCTCAGTTCATTTGCTCTCAATACAAACTTGCCCACATAGGCAGTAATTAAACTAGCCTTGCTCCTCTAGAGATTTAAAGGTCCTGAAGGCCGGGACAACCAGGTTGCTACAATCCATCAAGTATGGTGCCCACTGGATGCTCGACATTGTGCTGGAAACTATACTGCAAGGAAGTAAAGGGGTTCAAGTTGTGCTACAGGGTTAATGTCTAAGCCATTCTTTTTTCTTCAGAGCTTTAAATATTCTATTAAAGTCTCTTTGACACATGATGTCCTTCCAAAACAGTATTTCAACTATGCCACCATTCATAACCATGCTTCACTGAATTAACAGGAAAATACCTCCAGCCATCCAGCATAGAGCAGGGTTTGGAGGGACACTCAGCACTTCCACTACTCCCTATGGGAAGGTTCTAGTTCTGCATCTGGTGCCCTCCACATCTGTGTTTTTGCACACCAGGCCTATACCTGTGCATCAGGATTCTCCTGTGCTTTGAATCTGCTCAGAATCCACGTGCTTCATAAGACTTTTCCAGATCTCTATTGCCACACACTCAATTGCCTCTTATCATCTCCTCTCATGTCTTACATTCCCTTGGGTACATGTATATTAAGGGGGGCATTGGAGTAGAGGAAAAAGAACCAGTAATAAAAGATATATTGGAATTGCCTCAAAATAACCTTGTTAATGGGAAAGCAGGAGGCAGAGAACAGAGAAGAAATAGGATTGGCCATGGATTAATAACTGAGGTTGGGAGCTACACAGAAGTCCCTAACCCCATTACCTCATAATAAGCCAAGATGCCAGCTTGCTTGGTGTACTTCCCTGGAGACGCTGGTCCTGTTGCTATAGCCTGCAACCCATTGTCAGAGGGTTTGAGGAGGCAAAAGGTGCGCCCATAGGTGGGGAACCCCATCATGAGCTTCTCTGAAGGTGCCCCAAGGTTCCGCCAGTAATTCATAGCATATGCCTAAAGGTAGAAGAACATAACCCTCCCTGTTACTAAGTGCCAATGTCCTGAGCTCAGTGAAAGATGTCTGGGCCACTTGAGATCTTCCCTTCTCTTACCGAAGATTTCGGGTCCTCAGGAAAAGAGTACAGGGGGCTATTGTGTCCTGTGAACTTTTCCCAGCTTCCATGAAAGTCATAAGACAAGACATTGATAAAATCCAGGAGTCTGAAAGACAAGGCACAGAAAAGGAGATGCAAAGGTTGGGCCGGGCAAAGTTTTAATTCAGATCTTCATAGTGCTAACTAGCTACAGAGGTGCATGTTGGTCACCTGGGCGTCCCTGCTCTTCCTGCCTATGGGGCCTGTCCGGGCTGTGCCAGACACTGAGAGACGGAAAAAACTGCTGGTTAGGGATAGCTGTGCGTCAGGGTCTATGAATCCTGAGAGTATCTGAGGAGGTAGCCAGGAATCAGACAAGAAAGCAAATACATACAGGCCTTACTTGTGCTATCAGAGGTCTGCAGAAATCACCACGAGTAAGAGCAGCACTGTCCTATAGCAGTAGAAACGCTTTTGTCCTTCTACCCCTCAAGGAGCCACTGGAACCCACCCCTCCAGAAGACTTTCATAATGATCAGGTGGACATGAGCATGTGCCAGGTCAGAGGTGTAAGGATTTACACTGATCACCTAATTTAATTTTATCTGGCCAATTCCCTAAGTACCACGCCTTTTTCTATTTTCAAGCGGAAGAATTTGAAACTCAGATGGCGTAACTAATTTGCCTAATGTCACCCAGTTATGTGAAGGCAGGACTCTCAATCCTGCCTAGCTACAAGATTCACACTAACCTAGAATGAATGAATGAATGAATAAAAGATTCCCACAAACCAACTCCGTTCTCACTGGGTCCCTTGCCTTTCCTCCCACACTGAAACAGCTCTCTCCAGTGCAATCACAATCAGAAACCCCACATCCTCTCTTTTTTCTGAATCTGTTTCCTCATTTGTAAATACATTATTGTTGAGATTCAAGAAAATTTGCACACAGCCAGCTTGTTCAGAAAGATTTATGTGCTGTTCATGTTTACCTTTTTAACTTTTGCCATGGAGATCTGATCTGAAAACTCTGTGTGACTAGGAATTCCTGTTTGGGGCTTTGTGGCTCATGGCTGTCAGCTCTTCTGCCCTCTGCTGCCAGCATTTGCTCTGCTCTGGGGAGGATGGGGTGGGGTCCATGGCATTCTCTCCTGTGAGATCCAGCAATGGGCCATGCAGAAGATTCTACCGATGATAATGTTGTCGTGGGCCAGTACTACAGCATCTCCCCGTGATCTTCTAAAGAAAGCCCAAGGTATGTGTAATGGAGCTGACTCTTGTCCTCACCTATGCTCCTCAGCCCACCCCAAACCTCACAGACACCAGGGCAGGTACATGGCAAGCTCAGGGACAGTGCTTGTTATGATATAGATATTAGGTGTTCCCTCTAAAGATCTTGTGTGAGACAATACAAGAAAGCATAGAGATACAATGATTGGGTTATGAAAGGTTTAACCTAATTAGTGCATTAATCCCCAGATAGGGATTAACTTGGTGGTGACAGGGTATGGCTGCAGGAAGTGGGTCCCTGGGGGGTATGTCTTTGGGGTTTATATTTTGTCCTGGCGAGGAACACGCTCTATCTCTCTGCTCCGCGGTGTGATGTCTTACGCTGCTTTCCTCCACCACACCTTTCCACCATGATATTCTGCCTCACTTTGAGCCCGAAAAAAAATGGAGCCAGCTGTCTATAAATTAAGACCTCTGAAACCATGAGCCCTGAAATAAACATTTCCTCCTCTATTGTTCTTGTCAGGTCTTTTTGGTCACAGCAGCAAAAAAAAAAAAAATGCTGACTGAAACAGTGTTTGAGCAGCACTGGGTTCTGGGCTCAAGATGCCCCCTTCCCTCTAATGTCTTTCCCATGACACCCACTCACCTCCCTAGAAGGTTTACATCATAAGATGTTTGGATAATGTGTGGGGCACCAGACACTGCAGCAGAGAGCAGCAGCCTCGGACGATTGGTGAGCAGGGCCTCCTTCTGGAAGGCACTGAGGAGCTCCTGGCAAGAAAGAACCACACAGAACAGTCCCGTAAAGAAAGCATCATCCAGGAAACTTTGACTGAGCTCCTTAAGCACCATCTGGGGACACCATGGTGAGGCAGAAACAGGCCCTGCCCACAGCGTGTGAGGAAGACAGATGAGCCAGCAAGTAGGGATTTGCCAGAGGGAGGCAAATAAACTGCCTGAGGGAGACCAGGAGACTGCACCAAGAAGGCATCACCTAGAATAGAGGACTGGAGCAAGAACCCCACACAGACAGAGAAAAGAGCAACCACAGGACCCCTGCTCAGCAGCAAGTTGGCCCAGTAGCTCCAGTGTGATGGCAATAGAAGAACATTCTGGTTCTTCTCTCCTGCCCCTGGCCCGGCCTTGTGCTCCCCCTCTGCCATGAGCCCAAATATGATCAAAAGTAGAACCATTTCTGGATTCTGGAGCTTCCAAACTAGACTTACTTCAATTAAGAAAAGAAACTTCCATCGGTCATGCGTGGGGCTGTTCCTCAGTCCAGGGTATAAGAAGAAAAGGTCGAGACCATCAAAGTTGTGTGTCCTCAGGAGGGATATAGCTGAATTAATAAACTTTTCACGGTTGTCGAATGTGTGCAGCATAGAGGTGAACCTGCAGGGAGAGCAGGGCTGAGGCGACATAGCCACCTTCAGGGCCCCTTGCAAGTTTGCCTGTTGCCAAGGCGCTTGGCCTCTCCCTCCTGTCTCCCCAGTAACTACTCCAGTCCCTGTGCTGGACCTAGCACTGACATTCTTTCTCGGACTGGACTGGGGAGGAAACATAAGCCAATGGCCCACACTTCCAGAAGGATCAGTGAGCTCTTTTGGGCCTGGGCTACATAAATTGGCACAAGAGGTCAGGGATCTAATAAGGGGTTTCTGGTCCTTGGCCCTTTTCTTCATTTACTTGATTTTTTTTTTTCTATTTCAGTTTGTTTTCTCTTCCAAAGTGAAGATACTTTGGGGGAAAATTAGAACTACTTAAGCTGAATTTCAAGCAATTCTAGGAGTGCTCTGTGGATAATGATTAGAAAATAGCCAGACTCAGAGATAGATGGGCCTGGATTTCATTGTCTGCTTGCCACCTCTCAGCTGGGTGCTCTCTGACAGACACTTGGGAGAAATATGGCAAGTTCCTTAATACCTGGGCCTCTTCTTTTTCTGCTGTCTTGGAATACCAACAACCATTTAATAAGTTTCTCCCCAGTGGCCACAGGTAATGTGTACAGTTCTCAGCCCAGCATCTGGCATGTGGCACGTGTTCGAGTAGGAAAGGAGAAGCCTGGTTTCAGGCTGAGCCAGTTGTTAGCTCACACCTGAAATCCTTTCTCCTTCATATCTGAATATTCCTAGCAAGGGGCAACCTCACACATTCCAGGCCACCAGCTCTCTCTCTAAAAGTCCTGCCCCCAGACCTCAGCCATCTCCACATTGCCTCATGGAGGGTGCAGGGTCGACCAGAGCACTAAGACAGGCGCTTTATTTGTTTCTTTTTCTCAAACACTGCCCTTTGTGGTGGATACCACTGGCTCCATTTATAAAGTGAGGAACCCCAGGCCCTGGGAGGGTTGGGTTTATACTTCTTGTCCTGAACAAAACTCCTCTCCTCAGAAACAAGCAAGACCCCTGCTTCTTATGGAGGCTAAGGGTTCTTTGTGAGTACCCTTTTTGCCTCTCATTTCCTTTCACTCCCTTTCTCACCAACTGCTGGAACTTCCAGCAATTGACCCTCCATGGGTCCTTGAATCCAAGGCCAGATCAGGACTTGGGGAGGTGTCTGCAGTAGCTTTCCTGTCCTCGCAGCCAAGCTGGCTCCCACGCACGTCTAGCCCCTTGGCTCCACCTTCCAGAGAAGATGATGACGCCAGGGTCTCACCTCAATGTGCCAAAGTTCCACCCTCCGATGGACAGCAGTGTTTTCAGCTCCCTGTTCCTAGGATGTGAAAGAGAGGGTTACTACGCTGGGTCCTCACACCAGCAGGAAGCTACAGGTTTTTCTTCACTCAATGGAATAACAACAGGAAATGAGGGATGGGAGACAGGGACAGGAAAGGGAGAAGGCTGGTGAAGGGAAGGAGAAAGAAGAGCACAGGATCAGGGAGGAAAGGAAAAGAGGGATTTGCAATTAACCCAAGGGTCATCACAGCCTCACAACTCCAAGGCCACACAAAGTTCACCAAAATCCCTATGTCCCATAATGTTTCCAGAACAAAAAGAAAGAGTAGTCTGAAATGTTTCTCTTCACTTATTTTCTTACCTGACAAATATTTATTGAGCAATGACTTTGTGCCACTGACTGAAAGCTCCTTACTTTCAGGGAGCTTGCAACCCTGCCCATCTATGGCCATCAGTGCAGTAACAAACCTTTCCTTGGGCAGGGAAAGAACCCAGAAGTTTTGGGAGGGGAGTACTTAAGCAAGCACTTACTGAGCACCAACTCAGTACAGGTACTGACCTAACTGACTGACTGGGAGACCTAGAGATAAAGAAGGCACTGTCCCTACCCTTGAAGAGCTTGCAGCTTGGGGTTTACAGGTGACAAATGGTAATAAAGACACTAAACATTTGTTGAGCATTTGCAATGTCCATACCCGCTTTGAATCACTTTAACATCATTAATATCTGAAATCCTCACATGGACTCAAAGGGTGAGTCGGGGTTTGCTAGGCAGAGAGGAGAGAGATCATGTTCCGGGGGAGACAACAGCAACTAGCAAGGCAAGGAGGCCAGAAGGAGCTCAAGGTCTTCCGGTAACAGGGAATTCTTAAATTAGGAATGCTTGAGGATAGGGCTGGAACAACCAGAAGAAAGAGAGCAACTGGAAGAATGGGCTTAATTCCCTTATATCTATAAAGTCTGAAAATACAACCCCACCTCCAATATGAACATACCTCTCCTTGAGTTTGTTGAACTGTGGGTAGAGAATTTTTTCATCTTGGAGAGTCTCGGGAACAATCTGATTGTTGCTCATTGAGGCAAAGGCAAATATCAGGTGGGTGCAGAGAAAGGGGTCCAGGTCAAGGGGGAAGATGGAGGCAGATTCAGGGCGTCCAGGTGCCCAGTTGGTGAAATAACATACCAGCTTGTAGGCAGCACCTGATCAGGGACAGCATGCATTAGTTGGCAGAGATCAAGGGAGGGGGCAGGGCCAAGAGGCCACTCTCCCCATCCACATGCCCCAAAGCTTTTTGAGGTCCGGTCCCTTCCCCACTACTGAAGTTCTGGGAGTGGGGAGATGAGTTGTGAAGTCCTGTTCTGAATGGACCCTCAGGTCTGGATCCTGACACAACAGTGAGCAACACAAACTGCAGGTGATCAAACTTCCTCTGCAGAGCTGCATGGAATCAGTAATCCCCCATCTAGGCACCTGGGCAGGATGGGGCTGCAAGGGACACTCAGTGCAGATGCCTTAACAGCCAGAGAATCTCCTTGGCTCTGGAGGGGAGCACACAATTTTCTTACCTTCCTGGTGTTTCAGTACAAGAAACAGAGCTGCAGGAAAGAAAGAAAGAGTCACACACAGATTTGTGTACACATCCAGAGTGGAATGCCCTACATACCATCCAGTTAGCAAGTGCCCCCACCAACGGGGCACCATGTCCAGATGCAGATGCACACATGGGGATACACACACCATTCACACATTTCCTCTCCTCTGAAGTTGAGCCAGTGGATCTAGATCTACATTCCTCTTCTCTCTAATAAAAAGTACTGTACACACACATTTTGCACAGGTACAAGGAGTTAGACGTCCCAGTGAAAGCTCTAAGCCAGTGGATGGAAAGTAGAAGGTACTGGTATCCTGGCTCTTCCCTCAGAGATTCTGATTTAATTGAGCCAAAGTGGAACTCAGGTTTAAAAATGCCAAATATGCAACCAGGTTGGAGAACCACTACTTCCATCCTCCCCCCTCCCGGTTATCTCTGACCCTTCACTATATTCCAACCCATCTCTATCTAATCCAGACCCCCAGAGTCCCAGGCTGGCTGCTCTACTGAGCACTGAAGAGACAACAAACACATGAAGGCTGGTAACTCCCGACTGAGTGACATTGCTGGAAACTGTCAATACTCACCAACCCATAGCCACAACTTCCCCATCTCGGTGGTTTAACAGCTGTGAGGCCAAAGTTTGGGCCCATTTATAGGAGCTAGCTGTAGCCCTGAACAGGCCAACTACACACACACACACACACACACACACGCCAGAATCAATGATTTATGAGAGTCACAGTGACCCCAGAACCTCCTGTCCTCCCTCTCCAGAATAGCTGTAGATCTTGGAGCCAACAAAGTCGCAGCCCTTGGCTGACACAAACTGAGTGTCCACCATGCACAATGGCAAGGGTAGGGCAGCATTCCTGAGCTCTTCCTGGTTCTCAGTCTCACTTCCTGGTATTCGGCCCCAAGTGGACCGAGTATGGTGGAGAAACACTGTATGAAAATAGTTAAGTCTTTTTTTTTTTTCAAAGAGAGAGTGAGAGACAGAGAGTAAAGAGAGAATTTTTTAATATTTATTTTTTTAGTTATCGGCGGGCCCAACATCTTTGTTTGTATGTGGTGCTGAGGATCAAACCCGGGCCGCACACATGCCAGGCGAGCGCGCTACCGCTTGAGCCACATCCCCAGCCCCGAAAATAGTTAAGTCTACTGTTACAAGTTTATTGGTTGGGGAAACAGTGTGATATAAACTTTAAAAGTTCAGCTTGGACTCAGACTTTTGAATCCAAGACTTGAATCTCACTGTCACTGTTTAGAAGTTTCATAATCATGGACAAGTTACTTAGCCTCTCTGAGATTCAGTTTATAAAATGGAGGTAACAGCTCATACTAATCTTACAGGGTTTATAGAGATTAAAGAAGTAATGCATGAAAATTGTTAGTTCAGTGCTTTGCACTCAAGGGCTCAATGAATGGTTGCTATTATTAGGGATGTCAAAAGGGTTACCCAAAAGAGCTGGATTCTCAAACTCAGATGTTGACACTCACCAGGCAGGTCATGTAAACATGTCAAATGGAGCACTCTTTACATTATTTGAATAGCAGCTGAACCCAGAGACAATATCTACAGACATGAAGCCTCTTAGGAGACAACGGAGATAAGTATGATCAGGGGCAACTCTGTGCAGCTCGTAATGGTTGTCCTGCAGGGAAATGGGCCCAGGATTGATAGATCCTTTGACTTCTCCACAGAAGACAAAAACCTGCATTTGTATGAATCAACAGTGTTTGAGCTAGTATATGGGTCAGTAATGAGAATGTATCATGAATCTCAAGAGGATGCTAAATATAAAAAAAATAATCTAGAATTCACAAGGTAAAAAAAGAACATGGTAAATATGATACCGGATAACTGAGAATCAATTTTTTAAAAATATAGAAACAGTATGAAGATAAACAAAACAGATCTGTCAGTCAGATGCTTTGAGGATTCATCAGTTTTCTTTGTCTGATGCAGAAGTTCTCAACCATGTACACATCCTCTCAGAAACTGGTGCTGCTAATCCACGTGTACCAACATGAGGTACTAAGCAGATGTCAGTGTAACACACGACAGGGAATAATAATGACAGTGATCAAATCTCCAAAATATCTATCTTCATTTCTAGTATGAAGAAACCAGGAAAGCCGTTGTTTTAAAATCAGTAGCTTGCTTGGATACAATGGAATAAAGATAATCAATGGTACAGAATGTTTGGAGGGGATATTTCACTGAAACTCTGGGAAATCCTGATGGACTGCACCCAACCAAGATGATGTGTCCATTTGTTCACCATCTTTTCCTTCCATTATATACTCAATAAACAATTCAAAAAATATTCTTTGGGCCTGTGCCAGGCCCTGCTGGGTACTAAAAACTTAGCTTCTTCTTTCAATGACCTTGTGGTCTAGTGAACAGATTGATCATGTCCCCAGAGCTGATGTGTGTCTTTTTGGAGAAGTAGCATTATGGGTGCAGTGAGGAAAACAACAACAACAAAAAGTTTTCTTGTCAGACATGGTATCCCATTCCTACCATATACCATACCTGGGGCCAAGTGAGTCTCACCTGTGCCCTCCATACCTTTAACTACTATTAGCCTGAATAAAGAGATGAGAATTACACCTCCTGAGGTCCATACTGGGACAGACTTGGCAACAACTTCTACCACTGGGAGGAAGATTCCTGGTGTGTTTAGTAACTCCAATGACCATGCTCTTACTTGCTTTCCAATTCCTACTTGCCTGCCCTAATTCTTGTTACTGGGTCTGTTTTGATGTCTATTCCTGTTCTGCAACCATTAGCTCACAGTTGGTTCCTAGGGTCTGGGGCCCGAGTCATCCCAGGCTCCTTCTACTGAACAGCCTGAGGCCTCACTGGCTGTTAAGACCTTCTTAATGTGGAAAGCCTGCCTCTCTCTACTTCTCAGGCTCCCTACCCCACACTGCATCCCCTGCCACCAGAGATTCCACATCACTGAGGTTCCCTACTAAGTTTGTGCCCTTCTACTCACACTTCAGCCAGGACCAGCCATTAATGCTCTATCCATCACAGAAGCCAAATTTCTTTGCCAATCTGAACCTTGTTCATCTGCACCTGAGTGGGTTCTCTGGGCTCCTATCCTACTGCAGGGCTTGTGCCTGGATCTCAGACCTGACCTCTCCTTATCGAAAAAAGTGATTGATGATGCCAAGACTGCCAAAATCTAACAATGGGAGCCCAGGAATGACCTCTGCTTAACTCAGGGATGACAATACCAGAGTTGGCAATTACAACTCTGTGTGTATAGCAAATGATGAATAATGAAATGCTAAATGAGGGTTATGTCGAAAATCAGTGTCATCTTGCTCTGTTTGCTCACAATCCTCTCCCTTGAGTTCTTGCTGTCAAAGGGAAAAATAAATGCAATCAATGCTTTTTCTTACCCCACCGGGATACTTGGAAAATATCCCTCCTCAGTGCTTGGCCTATTCTCCCGACATTTACAAATGTATTTTACTTGAGAACTAAAGAAATTCTTACAATCAAGTAAAAAATTTCACACATGTAGCTCAGAGTAACTGGCAAGAGTTTATTGAAGGGATAGGCAAAGAGAAAGGGGGCACTCTCCAGGAGGAGTGGGTCCTCTTAGAGAGGAGAGGGATGAAGGACACCCTCATCATTATACAAAATATATGTATGAAGATGTGAATTTGGTGTTAACATACCTTATATATAATCAGATATAATAAATTATTGTATAATGAGGTGTATTAAGAATTGTAATGCAAAAAATAAATAAAAAGAGGGATGTGTGCCTCTTCTGCACTTATTTTATTGGGGATCCCAGATAAGTTTCCAGAGGCCCACCCAAATTCATCTCTTAACCTTTGACTGACAGCAGAATGGTATTAGACTTTCAAGTCTCCACTACCATGACAACTTTAGGTCGCTTAGGCGCATACTGACTGGTTCTAATTGGACTCTTAAACATATATTTATTTATGTTTAAATATTGTTATCTCCCAAGTTTAAGGAGCTGGTTTGTAAAAAAAAAAGAAAAAAAGGTCACAAAAGAGAAGCAGAACTTAATTCCAGTTAATCATCCTACTCCAGATGTGTATA
>NW_026000077.1:157536-168432 GCF_001458135.2 Marmota marmota marmota
AAAAAAAAAAAAAAAAAAAAAAAAAAAAGTCACAAAGTCTCCCCCTTCAGGTTAACTTGGTTCCTCTTATTGACATTATTTCAGGCCTGTATTTCTCCTATGGCTAACAGGTAGTTTGCTGGGGAATGTAACATATCCTGTTCACTTAAGCCAGGCAGGGCTGCAGATAAATTGCTTTTGCAAAAGAAAGCATGTGGGGGACCAGCACAGTAAGCCCAGTTTACAGAACTGTGTTCCCACCACTGACATTTGTTCCCTAACACCCACATCTCCTGTCGTTTCTAACGTGCTGTCCTGAGGAAACATGACTAGAGGTTCCAGCAATTAGAGCTTGGGTGTTTCTGATGCTGTAATGTGATTGTGAACTGGTTACATTCCCTGAAGCTAGTGAGATCCCTGAGAATCAGCCCAATGTCTGACACCAGCTGAATCTGGGTAAACCTTCTTCAGTGTTCTTTGGTTCCAAGTATTACTCAAGGAGTGAGCCTTGAATAGTCCTTGCCAGAAATCAGCAGTGGAATACAGTGGATGAGGCAATAGTGGACTTCAGAATAATTAAATTGAATGGATTCACTTTCACGCTCAAAAATTCGAATCAGTGAAATTAAATGCAAGACATTTTCCTTTTTTGTGTGTATGTGTATATATATATATATTTTTTTTTAGAAAAATGACCTCTGCTTAACTCAGGGATGACAATACCAGAGTTGGCAATTACAACTTTGTGTGTATAGCAAATGATGAATAATAAAATGCTGAATGAGCTTTATGTCGAAAATCAGTGTCATGTTGCTGTTTGCACACAATCCTCTCCCTTGAGTTCTTGCTGTCAAAGGGAAAAATAAACGCAATTAATGCTTTTTTTATACTCCTACCTGGATACTTGGAAAATATCCCTCCTCGGTGCTTAGCCTATTCTCCTGACATTTACAAATGCCTTTTCCTTGAGAACTAAAGAAATTTTATTGCTTTGCTACTAAAGGAAATACACTGGGGACACCTGTCCCAGAGTCTGCCATTCTACCTATCGGGGAGAACAGAAGAGCTTTTCAAGAGGTGATTCAAAGGCTACACTCCCCTTGACCCCACCATGTGCCTGAGTAGGGTTACAACTCACTGGTTAATTTTGGAGATTCCTATTTCATGTGGTGGGTGAACACCCAAGGACAAAGAGGTGATTTAAAGGCAACATCCCCACCACCACCACTACCACCCACACACCCACCCCTCCACCACCTTGTGTCTAACAGGGGTCAAAATTCACTTATTAATTTTGGAGATTTCTACTTCATGTGGTGGGTGTCCTCAGGACAAGATTACTCAGCCTAGATAGGGAAGAAGGGTAATCCTGCACCCCCTCCCCAAGATCAGGGTGTTTGTATGCTTTTAAACAAAGCGATTCCATTGCTCCCTGTTGTAGGTAAATTCCATGCTCACTCTACTGAAACTCTTCTCATGACAAAGACCTAGTAGACAATTGCCCCAAATGACATCATACTCCTGATTATTTTGAGGTCACCTTCTATTTTGAACTATCTTCTTGGCTCACCATAACATACACTGAAAATTGTGCTGGTCCCTCCTGCGTTACTTTGATTATGTTTTCATATGTCTTGTGGTAATCATTAACAGAAGTGAATTACTCTCATCAGCACAGATAACGTCTGAAGCCAAAGATGTTTTTCTTCTTGTAAAGCTCTTCCTTCTGTAATGTTGTTTTAGCCACCTTAACATATACACACATTTCCGTGGAGTCTCATCTCTTTCACTTAGTTTTTTCCTCCACTATTCTTAAGTCTAAGAGGAAAAGAATCCTGAAAATATAATGCCCATGTTATGCCCCTTCCTTATTTCCTCTAAGTAACCACAGAATTTAAGCTTTATCTGCTGACTGGTTCTAATTGGACTCTTAAACATAAAATCTTACAGACTTTATGGTTAGAAGGAATTATCATTATCTCCAAGTTTAAGGAGCTGGTTTGTTTAAAAAAAAGAAAAAAAGGTCACAAAAGAGAAGCAGAACTTAATTCCAGTTAATCATCCTACTCCTCCCCAGGAAGTAATAGTTAAGAACTATGAAGAATGTATTCTTTCCCTGCCCTAACTCTGGGAGATCACATGACTACACATTCCCATGAGAACAGAGTTCAGGATTAGCAAGAATGAAATACAGAAGCTTTACTTAGAAATATTTTGCCCATATTCAAACTGCCCCAGTTTTACGTGATTTTTCCCTAATTTAAACTTGCAAAGTTCCTAAGTATATAATTGATTATATTTTGTTTCAATACAATCAGTAATTTATCTGATTTTAAATGGCAGTGGCCAGTTAAATCCAACCCAAGGAGTAAAGAAACATTTACCTTCATCTCTAAGTAACTATTCTGGGAACTGAGGAAGCAGAGAAAGAGCTGTGGGCTAAGCTGATACTGATAATTCACAGAAGTGAAATGTGTCTAAGTGCAGATAACATAAAAGCTTCAAAAAAGACAGGCAAACAATGCCTAAACTCTTTATTTAACCAATCAGTATTTCTAATCCTCTCCCTGATGCTGGATTTCAAAATCTTAGGAGTCTACAAATACAGCAGACTTCCTATATCCAGAGAAAGGGCCCAGAGGCAGGTCAGTTCTCAGGCTGCTTTGGGGTAGCAAAGGTGACAAAGATGTCTCTGTAAGAGTCTATGTCAGTTTTCTAACTTCATGGAAATGATTTAAACTCTCCACCACCCTAAACTTTGCTCTGTGAAGCTATGCCAGGAAAACATATTTCATAAACACAAAGCCATGGGGGTCAGGGAGGCATTATACCAGCACTAGCCAAACTTTTTATTCAGCCAGAAAAAAATGGACTTCAATTCAGTTTAATGGCAAGGAGCTGTGCAAAACTGCGGTGAGTGTATCCTATCTCTTTGTCAAGTAGTTGGGCTGGATTTTTGCAAATGGAAGCATTTCCTGTAATAATGGTAAATCAAGCTCCATTTAAAAAATTTAAAGCTGTACCTATCTTTAAGTAGCCTAAGAGCTTCCAAGAACCCAGGGATGCCCACATCCCATACCCAACTCAGACACAGCCAATTCATAGAAAACTACACGGGAAGCATAAAATCCTTTTGTCGATTTTTTTTGTGGGAAGGGATGTGCTTGAGAAAGATGGAAATCAATTCTTTTTAGTCTCCAAACACTATAGATCTTCATGTACACTGAGGTACACATATAATATCCTTTTGCAAGAAAGTTTTTCCTTCCTGTGACTATAGGATACCAAAATCCAGCCTCCTTCACACTGAGAAACAATGCCTACGAACTACACAGATCTAGGGTATAAACATCCAAGGCTCCTCTGTTGTCTCACAAACGGAGGGGTCAGAGGCAAAGGAGTGGATTCTTAGGAGGGGTTTACTTTCTTTCTTAAATCCAATCTACTCAGCAACACTTTCAGATCCAGGGGCTGGGAGAGGTTCTGTTGGCACAATATGGTGGATGACCTGATGGTCCCAGCCCACTGTGGTGAGGAGGGAGTGATTGAGCGGAGACCAAGTAGCATCTCTCACAAAATCTCTGTGGGCTCGGCTTCTAAACCTAGAACAAAGAAAAGTGGGGGGAAATGTTTAACATGGTTGAAACAAGAAGAAAAAGCAGACCTGAAGAAGAAAGAGAACCCAACACCCAGGGCACATTGTTTGATGTATTAGATACATTTCACCATCTGTATGGCCTCATCATCAGGAGAGTAGTGTAGCTATCCACAGTGGATGTCATCAGTCATCCAATCCAGTCCTCTATTTTCATAGATGAAGAAATGGTGGATAGAGCGAGGTAGTGATGTGGGCCAGCGTTAGGCAGCAAATCACGGCAAAGAGGGATGTACAACTCAGATCATCTGTCCAGTGCCTTTTACCCTAGAGCAGGATGCATTTCATATCCACATTCTCCATGTGAAAAGGGTAGACTGCCCCACTGTGGGAGAGGGCTGGAATGCTTCTTGCACCAAGGACCCTCAAATACAGATGGAGAAATATCCCTCCAAAGAGGCAATGCACTTTTTTAAAGAGAAAAAGGACCTGCTTGTCCATTGTTCCCCCTCCCAGATGTGCAGCCCTCCTGTTACACTTACACCTCAGAAAGGCTTGAGTCCAGCACAGCAAGTGAGCAGTCTTCACTGAGAGAGGCCAAGAAAGGAACACTAGGAGAGGGCACAGAAGGACATGAAAAGTAAAGTCCACGACTCTAAGACAAAGCCCCAAATGGGCTGGTCCCAGCCAACTGTAAACTGACCCAGAGGAGAAGGCAGCCTGATTCTCACTCTTGGTTAAAGTCTCACTACCAAGTTCCAGGGAAAGATAAGGGAAAATGGAGCAAAACCAGGGTTCACAATCATCCTGGCAATGAACCATCCCATCTGGTCCTTCTACTGTTTTAGCGAGAACCCAGGCTTTTTCAACCACAGAGTCCTAGAACCCCAAAATC
Source organism: Marmota marmota marmota (assembly GCF_001458135.2). Lineage (NCBI taxonomy): Eukaryota > Metazoa > Chordata > Mammalia > Rodentia > Sciuridae > Marmota > Marmota marmota. Next base: position 162,006 of record NW_026000077.1, read on the forward strand.
ATTTTGGATGTTGAGCAAGAATGAGACCATATTTCAGCCATTTTCAGAAAACCCAAATAAGGAACCTACAGTCTGCACAACCCAAATAAGCAACTACAGTCTCAAGAGATCTTTGATACTTGGAAACCTCAGTTAGAGCACAGCCTACCTTACAGAACAACCATATCATCTAATGCTTTGCCAACATATGCATTCCCCCCACCCCCTCACCAGCCCGTTCATATCCACCAGACCTCTGATGACAAAGAACAGTACCTGTGTGGGGAGAAGACTAGCCCAGTGACACACTGGGAGTGCACCGCTGAGCTGAGGGAACAGCTTGCATTTTTGGTGTCCACAAGGGAGACAGTCCCATTCTCATCACCTATATAAGAGAGCATGTCACAAGTGATTAAAAGTATGGGCTTTGGGGTAAGCCAGAATGAGATTTGAATCCTACTTTCTCAAGCTTGAATAAGTTAACCACTCTGAGCACTGGTTTCCTCTTTAGCAAAGTGGAAACAATAAGTCACTGGCTGGCCATGAAAATTAAGATGAAGTAGTTATGATTTTAGTCCCAAATTGTTACAATATGCAAACCTCCTTCCCATCACAGCACCATAACCACCCACAGTAGAACAAAATACACTACCTAGCAATCCACTCACTTTGTGGCTAATTTCTAGCCATGCCCAGAATAGGGGAGCCAGAGTAATCAGGAATCCAATCAACTGGGAAAAAAAAATCATCATCTCCAAGGTTAAACTAAAATGAGCACAATTTATCTAGTGTCCAAATGAATCAGTGACATCACATAGCAACAGTACGTGCAACATGGATTAGCTCTTCCTCATCCTCCCCTTCCCAGAGTCAATATGCAATCCGGCACGCTGCCTTACCAAAGACAAAGACTTCACTTTGTTGAGGATGCCAAGCCAGGGAGGTAGGAAGGTAGCCAGGGGCATTGCAACCTGCAAAAAAAGAGAAGAGAGGTTTGGAACAGAACTCAGAACTCAGAAGAAGCAATTTCTCAAAGCAGTCACTCTAAATCCCAGGAGCACTACTTTTCTTTTTCCCAATCCCTCATGCAGTCATGTCCTCATCCTTGAATCTAATAACCTATATTTATCCATCAGTTTTCTGCTGTTTGTGGGCATGAGTCACAGGAAAGTTTCAAGCACAATGCATAAAATAACAATTCTAGCCTCTTTGTTCAGCTTTGCAGAGTAAATTGCCCACCCAGGAACCAGCCCTTCTTGGTACTCATTGCACAGAATGAAGCTAGCAGAGCCTCAGCAAGAAAGGAGATCATATCACTATGTCACTGTGACTGAGTACCTAGAAACTTTGCTTTGATTCTGGCAAAAAAAAAAAAAAAAAAAAAGGCTCTTCCAGGTAGCTTTCTAGTCCCAGCCTCCCACCTCTGGCTCTCAGACTCACCTATCTGTGATGCTGGCTTGGGAGAGCGGGTATCCCATAGTAAAATCCTATTATCCTATGAGGAGAAACCGAAAAAAAGGCTTCAGAATCTAAAGAAGCAGCTGTTGGACAGGTTGTAGTTGGAGGAAAGAGGTTATATCTCACCTCACTGCAGGAAAGAAACATGGAGTCCTTGTGGGGAGAGGCAGCAACACAGGTGACCTGTCCAGCATGAGCTGTAAAGGACAGAGAATATCATGACAGAGAAGAGACAGGGAATATTACAAGGCCAGCCTAGATAAAACCAAGGGGCAAGAGGGTGTGAAAAACAGACCTGGTCTCATGATCCAATTTAACAATTTTGTGGGGGCTTATGGATTAGACAAATCTAAGAGGAAAGGTTGATAAATTATACAACCTAAAAGAGCCAGAAGAAAAGTGAATTAGTAAAGATGACGAAGGAGAAATTAGAGCCTTGGTAAGAACAGTGAAGGCATTCTCAATTAGAATATCATGAATGTAGGAGCTAAATAATTCCAGGAAAGCAGTTTTCATACTGGAATACACATACCTCGAGTAATATACAAAAACTTTCAAGGCAGTTGTGGATGTTGAGAGTTTTAAGCAAATCAATTCCTCCCATGTTCTTTTTCCTAAAATTGAACTGTCTGTACTTTCAAAATCACGCTCCAACCACTTGATAAAAGGAACATATACCTCTTGCCTAGCCCATATCTTCCCATGGTACAATGCTCAGGTGTATAAAAATCTAAAAGTCCAAAACTAAGCGTAAAAAGGAAATTTTCCCTAAGAGCCAAAGAACAAAAAAAGTATCTAGGTAAAATTCAGTAAATGGGACTGATCTTGTTTCAGCAACACCACAAGTTTTTAACTTATCTCCCTGTTTCTACTGATGAGAAATGAAAAATAAGATAGATGGTTGTCATAAAGACACATTTAACAAGCTTCTCTTTTTACAAATGAAGTCAGACTTTTTCTGATTGAAAATGAAGTTGAATTTGGCCAACTGATTTAACAATGCAGATTGTTTTTTGCCATTAGGTTATTTGATAAATGTTTTACATAAATGGGTTTACTCTGCAAATCCAAAATTTTGACAAACATATGCTTGGAATAAGCATACAATAAATCATATGCCAGAAATTATCTTCTTTGCAACTACTTAAACTTAAAATCTTCCAAGTATCAATTTAAAAAATATATAAGGAAGTGTAGCTTTTAATCTTATTAAGAGATCTACATGCAGAAAAATTTTCAAATCATTGCTACTTATTAACTAGAGGTTGTAAAAACTACCATATCTAAAGTCATTTAACCAAATTTTCCAAGGTAGTCTGAATGTAGCCTTGTCTCAAGGATAAAACTACCTTCCATAGTTGTTTCCTAGCCACGGAAAGACAACAGGATGGTTAAGTCAGAGGGAACATATAGCTCACTTGAAAAAAAGGCAAAGCTCTGGACAAACACCATGGCAGTATACAAAAGATGAAGAATATATGATTCCTCTACCTCAAAGAACTTGGAATTCACTGGGGAATAAGACATAAACACAAAGTACTGATGAAGAAGATGAAATGGGGAATGTGCTCCCAAAAAGTTCAAATTAACCAAGAATATACCATATATTCAAGAAATAAAAAGCAAGCCGGGTGTTGTAGCACAGCCTGTAATTCCAGCTCAGGAGGCTGACAGGGGGATCTGGATCCCAAGTTCAAGGTCAGCCTCAGCAACTTAGCAAGACCCTAAGGAACTTAGCAAGACCCTGCCTCAAAATGAAAAAACAAAAAGGGCTGAAGATGTGGCTCAGTGGTTAAGCGCCACAGGTTCAATCCCTTGTACCAAAAAAAAGTACAGGAGATTTTGAGCACTAACACCTATTGTTTGACTACCTATCACTATTTTCAAGTACAGGATATGTATGAGTTTGTGATTTTATTTTGGCCCATGCTGAATTAAACACTTAGAAACTAGAAGTAGAAGGTAAAAGAATTAAGCCCTTGAAAGAACCACAATGATTCTAAATTCATAGCCAAACATACATTAAAACTCTAGGCTACCTGGGGCTGGGGTTGTGACTCAGAGGTAAAGCACTAGCCTAGCATGGGTGAGGCACTGGCTTTGATCCTCAGTACCACATAAAAATAAAATAAAGATACTGTGCCCACCTATGCTAAGAGCCAAGTATATGATGCATGGCATTTTTGGTCCAAAGGTGACGCCAGCTAGACATTGAGATGATATGATTATGTTAAGATTTGCATTCATATGGATATTGGATTCCTGCTGTTCACCTAGGCCGGCTACCAGACTCCTGGAGAGTTCCCATTGGTTGGGGAAGTACAGTAGGAGGGAGTTCCGGGGGAGGAGCGCTCTCTGCGGTTCCGAGAGGAGGCCGCGTGGGTGGAAAAAATCTTCCCGGGCAGTACCGGACATTGGCGGTACCGGACATTGGCGGCAGTTTCAAAAAATAAACTTTGTTCCTGCTTGAGTGGCTCGTGATTTTGTGCCCAGCCAGACTGTGGCACACCTATAACTAAAAAACAATTGAAAAAATGGCTAACCAAACAAAGTCAACTGCTAACACTGTTAATAAAAAAGAGCAACATTAAAGAACAGCACACACACATTAATGGCACACTCCAGAAAGCAGACTATTTATGGAAATGAATATTCAAAAAAATTCAATATTCAAAATCTCAGGGCTTATTCTGTGAGAGTGTCAAGAATCTACTACACCTGAATTAAGCTACTGCAGTATTCTGGAAGGAGGAATGACAGCAAAAGGGCCTGAATTTCCCAACAAGAAAATGGGACTTTAATCTGCAAGAAAACAATAAAGGACCAACAAGCCAAAGATTATAGATGGAGAGATGAACCACCATCTGTAGGAGGCAAAGCCTAAAACTGAATCAGGCATAAAAGATGGATAAGAAGGTAATTTACCAAATTGAAAAAGACTCAAAAGACCTTGGTGAACAGCTGATAGTGGGGAAATAGGAGGAGTAGAAGAGGACAGAATGTGAACCTTATGTAGCTATGTAGTAAAGACAGTCAACAGAAATAAGGTAACTGAGAAAGAGATATGGAGTAGGTATTGGAGACTGACTACAGTTTTAGGGAAAAAGCTACCAGGCAGAAAAACAAAAATCATCCTAATATCTAAACAAAGATTAAAGATCCTAAATGAGTGAATAAAAACAAGACAGCTAAGACCAGGCAAGGAAGCAATACATACCTCGATATGAATTCAAAACTATCTGCTGAGCAAGGTCCCAAATCTTGATGCTAAAAAGCAAAAGAAACAGGAAACAGAAACTTAATCTTGACATATACTATCAATGCAAATATGAACATCCTTTACCCAGCATGTCCCATGTCTTTGCCTCCTGGATTCCCACCATTGTCTATTTACAATAGATTGTCAAATCTCTAAGGAAATCTTATAAACATGCTGCAATTTAGTAACTGGGTTCTTATATTGAGCGCTAAACATTACTTAATGAGATTAAGGATACTAAAGACACCCAAAGGAAGCTTAAGAAACAGGAATGATGAGACTGAGACCCACCAGAAGTCTTTGCTACCACTGACAGCTTGTGTGCCAGAGCTCAGGACACTGACTGAAGACACAATGTCATCATGCTCATACTTGCAGAACTTGCTGACAATAAGTGTCTCATTCTCATCCAGCTCCCATAATTCAACAGCACCTGTTGGGGATGGAGTTGGGTGAGATGAAGGGGTGAGGGATACATTAGCTTGGATCATACAAAGACAGTAATTCACATCTAGGATTCAAGCAGCCATTGTCACTAAACTAACAAAGTTATTCCTATAACAGCAAAGTTGACATTGAGGACTTAGCTAGCCAACTTCCAGGTCATTTGGTTTTATCCTGCCTTTCTGTTTTGCAAATAACAGCCTAGTCAACTATGTGGGGAAAGCTGCTAGAAAAAGGCAGGGAATGCTGAACTAGTCTTTGAAATCCACTCTTCTCCTTCCAGTGAGAAAACACTGGAAAATCAGTTTCCAGGGGACAAGGATAAAGTCTACATAATTGTCTACACAGTCCACTGATGTTAACCCTTCCCAATTAATCAGACACTAATATTTGCTGAACTATTTCAATAAATGTCATGCAGTCTTCATGTTCAAGTTCAACTGTCAGAGATGCTCGATCTTTAGTGTCCTACTTCTCCATTTGATCAATGCCTGCCAACTTCTAAATGTGGCGTTTTTTAAATGCCAACCCTCCATTGCTGAGGCTGACATTCAAAACAAAACAAAACAGCAGAATGGAGAGAAGTAAAAGAAAAAGGGAAGAAATGGGATGACAGGTAGCACAGTCTGACTTCAGTACCATCTTCAAAATCAAGATTATCCTTGGTCTGGACTGCGGAAGTCAGACAGATTACAAACTGTTTCTTAATTTTGTTATGGATTTTTCTAGGAACCTCCATCAGGCAATTTTAGAACTGGAAAAACATACTTTTCATCTACACTACAGTTCGCGTTTGGAACAACATTCTTAGCTGCTTTTCACCTAGTTCGCGTTTGGGGCAACACTGTCAGCTCCTCCAAGCACTGAGTAAGGGGAAATCAAAGACTGATCCCAGCTGGACCCTAAGCCTACATTCCACCTGGGCGGGGCGTGGTGGGGAAGATAAAGGGAATGACCTCACCTGAATCAGAAGCCACGAGGATACCTCTCTCCCCGACCCAAGTGAGGTCGGCCACTCCGGCCTCCGTCTGGACTCCAGCGGAGCAGAAGCCTTCGTTGGGGGCAGCACACGGGTCCTTGAAAAGCCAGAGGGAGCCAGCCCAGCAGCGGCCACTCAAGCTGGAGGCCCCGAGTAGAAGCGCCCCATCTAGGGGGGGTACAATCTGTCAGCGTGACGGGGTGGATGGGCTCGTCTCCATGGTCACCGCACAGAACAGCACGAGGGCCGGGTCTGGATCGGAGCTCGGGAATGTGGGGCGGGGTTGGGACACTTCGAAGGCGCAAAGC
>NW_026000077.1:168457-197697 GCF_001458135.2 Marmota marmota marmota
GAAGGGGGGGGGGATCGCCAGAGGAAAGCTGAAGAGGGCGCGATATTCTCTTCTCGCGAGACTTGTAAGCGGCCATCTTCCTCCTGCCCCTGACAGTCTTTTCTTGGGGTCACAGGGACACGAAGCCTGGTGCGGGGACTTTTGGTGACCATGCTCTCCCGGGTGGTATTTTCTGCCGCCGCCAAAGCAGGTGAGAGGTGCAGACCCGGGTCTGGGCTAGCGGGGTAATTGGAAAGAAGAGTGTCTAGAGGTCACAGGGAGGGGAAAAGTGGGTGAGAAAAGCGGAGCGACATTTGGGCCTGAGTGGGGAGTGATCGCTGCACTGGGAAGAGGCTACAGGGTCTCGGGGCACTGGAAAATGGTGCATGGCTTGTAGTGTTCCGGCTGCTCGGAGACTGAGCACGGGGCAAACTAAATTTCATATTGACTTTGCTTACCTGCATCTTCTGTATCTGCAGCTCCCTGTCTCAAGAATGCAGCAGTCCTAGGACCAGGGTAAGTATGAGGAGTGTAGTTCTCTCTTTTGCCCTTGTTTACCACCTCATTCCATTCTCTGTTTCTTCCTCTTAGCTTTAGGTCAGATGTTACCTTTTTGCATAATTTTGAGACACTTCAAACATGTTCCTGTAACTGCCAGGAACGTTATCATATCACCTAATGACAAAGACTTTAAGAGAATAAGTATCTTACTAGACCAGAAACTGTTTGATGTCTTCTATGCCCCGCCCCTCTCCCTGTGACCTTCAGCTACACATAGCTGACACAGCCTAAATAGAGCGTACCCAAGCCAAATTTTGTAAAATAATAAAGTGAATCGTGTTGCTTTCAGTGCCCCCTCCCCCCGCAATTCCTGCTTTTACTGCTGGATCCTAAGAATCAGAGAAATCATTAATTGATTCAGTAAATGTTTCCACTCCATAACCGTAAGTGCAGTAACGTGTAAGGCTGAACTCTCCGGCAATCTAGGCATAGAGGCAGCTATTGAGTACTGTTTTAGAATGAGGGTTCCTAAGGTAGAAAAGGTTATACTTGGCTCACCACTTAGTAATTGTGAGATCTTATTTTGCACACCTGTAATAAGATATAATAGTACATTGTGGTTTATGAGGATTAGGAGACTTGATTCCTGTGAAACTAAAAACAGTGCTTGGCACATAGTATGTGCTTAGTAAATATTAGCAGGTGTTACTATTAAAATTATTTCCTCAAACATGTCAGTTTGGAACTGGGGATGCAGCTCAGTAGGAGAGCCCTTGCATACCATATGAAGCCCTAAGTTCCATCCCCAGCACCACCAGAAAAATGTCAGTTTTCTTTGAGATTTCTTTTTTAACTCCCAGACTTAATCCTAAAGCTTGCAAAATTTGATAACTACCTTTTAGCTATAATATGCTACTTCTAATTTATCAGAGAAAAAGAACATATTAAAATTATTGTGATATAGGTAATAGGTTAAATAACTGTGTATAAAAGATATAAAGAACATCCTTCATTTTCTTTCAACACTCCATCTCCAGCACATCAGCAAGCCTCTTCCTTCAGATTATGTTTTGATACTGACAACTTCTTCCATTACCACTAGTACTGAAGTGTGAACCATCATAATTTTCACCTAGCCTGTTTTCAATAGCTTTTTTTTTTTTTTTCTTTTTTTGTACTGGGGATTGAACCCAGGGCTGCTTTACCACTGAGCTACATCCTCAGCCCCCCTTTTTTTTTTTTTAACTTTGAGACAGGTTCTCACCAAGTTGCTGAGGCTGGCCTCGAACTTGTGATCTTTCTGTCTCAGCCTCCCAGGTCTCTGGAATTACAGGTGTGCACCACCACGCCTGACTTTGTGTCTCTGTTCTTGTCCCAGTAGAACCCATTTTTACATTAACTAGAGGGATTATGTCAGACTCTATCTGAAACCTTCAGAGCTCCTATTCCACTTGAAATAAAATGCAAACTAAGCATAACCCAGAAACCCCAACATGAATCAGAACCATCCTACCTCTTGATTTCCTCTTATTACTTTTTTTTTTAAGCTCATTTTTAAGTTATACAGGCCTTGCTGTTTCTCTGAACTGCCAAGCTCATCCTCGCCTTAAGGTCTTTGTGCCCGTTGTTCTCTCTTTTCCCCAGTTTGTCAAATGTCATCTGACCTCCTACCATAAAGTCTTTCTCCTCCCTTGCTTCCTATGTCCTAACCTTCCATTTTCCATTTTCTTCACAGCACTGATAGCTGTCTAAAATTGTATATGGACATGCACATACTTCTCACATCCCCATGAGAATGTTGAAGACTAGGACTTAAGTCTGTTCATTGCTGTGTTCCTAGTGCCTGGCATAAGTAGAAAGTCAGTGTTTTGTTGATTAAGTGAATAAATGTTAGCCGAGGTTTGGGGATGCCTTTATAAAGTATATGCTTGAGGTGTTCTGAAGACTGGTTGATTTTGGCAATCATCATTAAAGAAAAGGCATACCAGGCAGAAGGAGCAGCATAAGGCAAATGTTAAGTATTTCCATACGGATGGTGGTAGGAAAATGAGGTTTAAAACTTGACAGGTACTGTGTCATGTATGCTATATTTAGTTTATTTTCTGTAGGTAGAAGAGAGCCCATTGAAGAGTTTTCAAGTCAAATTTGCATTTTAGAAACATTGGCAGATAATATAAAGGGGATAGATTTAAGGAATATTTAACAAGAAGCAGAGAGATCAGATTTTGGATTCTTACAATAAATTGAGAAAGAGATGATACAACCTTCAACTAATGCAGGCAATTGGGGAGAGGATTTGTGTGACCTAAAGCAAGTTCTCCAGTGCTATAATTTATGTCAGTGGTTTTAAATGTGGGGAAGTTTTGCTCTCCACGGGACATAAGAATAGTTTACAAATCTATTGATTAATGGTTCAAGCCCAGTACTGGCTATATTTAGAATATTGTTGGAAGAAAAGTGGGGTAGGACTGATCACACACACCTGGGATAAGAAGTGGATTTATTGTCAGGAGCCTGACAAGGCAGCTCTGCACATAAAGAGGGACAGCAGCAGCAAGCGAGAGAGAGCAGTGGCAACACCCCCTTGAATGTTACTTTTATAGGCTAGAATCATGGCCACGTGCCAGAGGCAGGTTTAGTCTTGACTGACATAGTAAGCATCTCCTGATCTTGTGGAAGGCAAGTTTGTTTCTTGGGAACAGAGACAGGCAGTTTTCCTGTCTCAAAGGGGGAACAGGGAAACTGGCATGTCTCTTTATCTTATCAAGGAGAGAACAGGGAACGCAGTACATCCCCATCTCAGGGGCCAGTAAGTTGTCTCCCATCTCTCACTAAGAGAACAGGGAGAGACCAGCATGTCTCCAGGCCAGTAGGTTTTATCTTGGGCTACTTTATATTTCTTGGGAATAAGAATAGTATTCATAAAGTGGGGGTGGGAAGAAGGAAGATGGCTGCAATTATACTAACAATTGTGTTCAGTTCTGTATACCTCATTTAAAAAAAAATGTAGATTCCTTTTTGTGGTAAGTAGTCAGGATTGTGATGGAACTGAGATATTTAACCCAGATATATGAGTATTATCTTACATAGACGTTCCAAGGATGTAACTGAATTTAAAGATGAACATAATTAGAGCCCAACATTGAAAGTTCTGTTTTACATAGTTCACACATTGTTTCCTGATTCACAGCCCAACAAAAGGAATATTCAAAAAGTTCAAAGTTCAGGAACTTACAACACAGCAGGCATGGAATAGCTATCTATTTAAATAGAACATTACTATTGGCTAAGCATCAATCTAAGCACATTATATATTAACTCATTCCTCAAAACAATGGGTTTTGGTTTTTTGTTTGTTTGGTTGGTTTTTGTTTTTTTGTTTTTTGCAGCTTACATAAGAGAAATCTGAGATTATAAAAGCTTAAAGTTAAGGAAGTCGGATCCTAGGCCAATGTGGTGAAGATTTGAGCCTAATTTTTCTTCTATTAGGCACAGGGTCTCTGTTTTAGTGCCTAAGTCTTTGATCCATTTGGAGTTGATTTTTGTGCAGGATGAGATAGAGGTTTAATTTTATTTTGCTACATACGGATTTCCAGTTTTGCCAGCACCATTTGTTGAATAGGGCTATCTTCGCCAATAAATGTTTTTGAGCCCTTGTCATATGAGATAACCATATTTATGTGGGTTTGTCTCTGTCCTCTATTCTGTATCATTGGTCTACAAGTATATTTTTGGTGCCGATACCATGCTGTTTTTGTTACTATAGCTCTATAGTATTGTTTAAGGTCTGTTATTGTGATGCTTCCTGCTTCACTTTTCTTGCTAAGGATTGCTTTAGCTATTCTGGGTCTCTTATTTCTCCAAATAAATTTCATGATTGCTTTTGCTATTTCTGTGAAGAATGTCATTGGGATTTTAATAGAAATTGCATTAAATCTGTATAACGATTTTATTAGTATGGCTACTTGACAATATTAATTTTGCGTATCCAGGAGCATGGGAGATCTTTCCATCTTCTGAGGCTTTCTTCAGTTTCTTTCTTTAGTGTCTGTAGTTTTCATTGTAGAGGTCTTTCACCTCTTTTGTTAGATTGATTCCCAGGTTTTTGTTTTATTTTGTTTTTAAGGCTATTGTGAATGAAGTAATTTTCCTAATTTCTCTTTCAGTGAATTCATAGCTGATGAATAGGTATGTGTTTGATTTATGGGTGTTGATTTTTGTCCTGCTACTTTGCTGAATTCACTTACTAGTTCTAGAAGTTTTCTGGTGGAATTTTTGGATCTTCTAGATATAGAATCATGTCATCAGTAAATAGTTGTAGTTGGAGTTCTTTAATTTCTTCCTTTTGTCTAATTGCTCTAGCTAAAGTTTCAAAAATGATGTTCAATAGAAGTGGTGAAAGAATACATCCTTGTCTTGTTCCAATTTTTAGCAGGAATGCTTTCAATTTTTCTCCATTTAGAATGATGCTGGCCTTTGGTTTAGCATATATAGTTTTTACAATGTTGAGGTATATTCTTACTGTCCCTAGTTTTTCTTGTGTTTTGAACATGAAGGTGTGCTGTATTTTGTCATATACTTTTTCTGCATCTATTGAGATAATCATGATTCTTGTATTTTAAGTCTATTAATACGAAGAATTATGTTTATTGATTTCTGTATGTTGAAACAACCCTGCATCCCTACAATGAATACCACTTGATTGTGGTGCACTATCTTTTTATTGTGTTTTTGTGTGCAATTTGCCAGAATTTCATCAGGTATATTGATCTGAGGTTTTCTTTCTTTGATGTGTCTTTGTCTGGTTTTGGTATCAGGGTGATATTAGCCTCAGAGAATGAATTTGGAAGGGTTCCCTCCTTTTCTATTTCATGGAATACTTTGAGGAGTAAACAATTAATGTGAGGAGAGAGCCTTTAGATGGGAGAAAATCTTTCTCACATGCACCTCCGATAAAGCATTAATCTCTAGCATATATAAAGGTCTCAAAAAACTTAACACCAAAAAAAAAAAAAACCCACAAATAACCCAATCAATAAATGGGCTGAGGAACTGAACAGACACTTCACAGAAGTATAATTGATCAACAAACATATGAAAGTGTTCATCATCTCTAGCAATTAGAGAAATGCAAATCAAAACTACTCTAAATTTTCATCTCACTCCAGTCAGAATGGCAATCATCAAGAATACAGCAACAATAAATGTTAGCAAGGATGTGGTTAAAAAAAAAAAAAAAAGGTATATTCATACATTACTGGTGGTACTGCAAATTGGTGCAACCACTATGGAAAGCAATATGGAGATTCCTCAGAAAATTGGAAATGGAACCACCATTTGACCCAGCTATCTCTCTCCTTGGTTTATACTCAAAGAACTCAAATCAGCATATTATAGTGATGCAGCCACATCAGTGTTTATAGCAGCTCAATTCACAATAGCTAAACTATAAAACCAACCCTAGGTGTCCCTCAATAGATGAATGGATAAAGAAAATGTGGTATATATGCTCAGTGGAATTTTACTCAGCTTTAAAGCAGAATAAAATTATGGCATTTTCCAGTAAATGGTTGGAGTTGGAGACTATCATGCTAAGCAAAATAAGCCGATCCCCCCAAAACCAAAGGCCAAATGTTTTCTCTAATATGCAGATGCTAATTCACAGTAAGGTGTGGGGGGTGGGGGCACTAGGGAAGAATAGTGTTACCTTAGATTAGGAGGAGGGGATGTGAGGATAGGAAAGATGGTAGAATGAAATAGACATTATTACTGTATGTGTATATGTGACTACATGACCAATATGATTCTGCAACATGTACAGAAAAATGAGAAATTATATCCTATCTATGTATGATATATCAAAGTGCATAAATGCATTTTACTGTCATGTATAACTAAGACAAATTTAAAAAAATTTTTTAAAAAAAGAAAGCTTAAAATTACTTGCTAAAAGTCAAGTAGCAGGTCTAGGATCTTAACCCAGAGAGCTTACCTACAGAATCCATTTTCTTATGTATTTTACTGCTTAATAATAGACATACAAAGTGCTAGATGGGTGATCTATGAGGCTTATAGAAGGGATTCCAGTATTGGGTGCGAGTTTCAGAGTGTAAGTCATTGTCCTTGTCACACCTAACCCTTTTATTTTTAGTCCATTCTTTTCCCATTATGATAATGAGAAATTGCCTCAGTCTTCAATCCCACTCATTGTTTCTGCTGATTGTTCATACATTGTATTTTCTTGGAAGAAGAGGTTTAAAATTTGTACAATTATTACCCATAGGGTATTGCAGGCAACAAGGATCTTTCATACTGGGCAGCCACGTCTTGCTCCTCTACCACCTCTTCCTGAATATGGAGGAAAAGTTCGTCTTGGGCTGATCCCTGAGGAATTCTTCCAGTTTCTTTATCCTAAAACTGGTGTAACAGGTGAGCATATGTCCAGTGTTTAATAGTATATTTGGATGGTAGCACTAAAATCTGGTCAGTTGGGTTTTTTTTGTTTAGTTTTGGTTTTGTATTGTTAGTCAATAGGAAAGCAGGTTTTGAATGAGACTTTATCCTTAGTCCTCTACTAAGTGGAATACCATCCAAACTGCTTTTTACCCTGGTCATCCTGACATTTGCATATTTGGCTGTTTCCTGGAGCTTAGATACTCACAACTTAATCAGAACTCTCTTCATGCTTCCAGATCCTGCCTTCTAAGTTCATTTCTTCTGGGGTTATCTCTTATTGGATGTTGCACTATCCACTTGAAAAATCATCCTCTATACTGTTCTTTACTCAATTCCAACAAAACAATTCTCAGGAAGTTATAACTACTGTAATTCCAAAATATGTCCATCTCCAAACCATTTTTCTCTCCCTCTTCCCCTCTGCCATCATTTCTGACCTGTTCTATTTCGATATACCCTGCTTCCATTCTGGTCAGTTGTTTTTGAAAAAGAAATTTTGAAGGTGATTTAGTATGACATTTAGGTGCTCTGACTTGTCTTTGGAATGAATTTATTTGGTATTTTTAACTTAATTTTATAACATTATTTCCATTTGTTGTGATATACCAAATTTTTTGAATGCCAGTTCAATGCTAAGCACTATTCTAGGCACACTGTCAGATAATAAAAAGAGCTATGGATAAAAATATAATCAAATAAAGCAGAAGAGACTACTAAATGTTGTGTGCATACAAAAACAAATTGTACCATCATTTTCAGTTCTTATAAAAAAGCAGAAACTTTCAAAACCTTATATCTTTATAGTGAATATGACTTCACATAACAGTACTAAATTCTTTCAAGATTTCTTGAGGATTTACAGGATTTCTATGAAGACATTTTTATTACCTAGAAGAACTAGAAAAATAATTTGCTGAGGCTGTTTTCTTGAACCTGGGTTCCCTGATTAAGTCAGCCTTCTTTCTTTCTTTTTTTTTTTTTTAATTTTTTGATATTTATTTTTTAGTTTTTGGTGGACACAACATCTTTATTTTTTTATGTGGTGCTGAGGATCGAACCCAGCGCCCTACGCATGCCAGGCGAGCGCGTTACCACTTGAGCCACATCCCCAGCCCAGCCTTCTTTCTATACTGTCTTTCTTATTGTGTCTGATTAAGTTTAGGATTCTTTGTGTTACATGCACTGCCTTTCTTGCTGTAAGTAAGTACTGTTGTGACCAGAGCATTAGAAATCAAAGGTGTTTTTTAACCCTAGTGTTAGATGATTAAAATGTTATATATGATAGGCCTTTCTTGCAAATTTACATTTAAACTTATGTACTAAAGGGGATTTTTTTTTTTTTTTAAGAAACTTGGAACTTTGTATGAGAAATAGGTAAAATGTATTTGAGACTGTAACTCTTTTACTCCTATAATGTATCCTAACATTGTTATTACTAGTGCTGCCCAGAAACACTGTAAAATGGTACTCTAAAGCCTTCTTGTCCTAGCTTGACATCTTCTGAGGCACAGAAAAAAAGCCTAAAGAAATGTTTGTGTTCTAAATATGGTTTGTGTCTTTTCAGAACTCATAAGCTGGTCTGGTTTTTTGTTTTAAAGATAACTATATTTGAAACTTTATTATTAGATGTTGTAGAAGTTGAGCAGAATTCTGATAGTCTTCCTTTTATGTACATATGACTTCATTTTAGTTGTTTCTTGCTTGTTTCCTATGTCAGATTGCAATTTAGTAAAATATAGGAA
Source organism: Marmota marmota marmota (assembly GCF_001458135.2). NCBI lineage: Eukaryota > Metazoa > Chordata > Mammalia > Rodentia > Sciuridae > Marmota > Marmota marmota. The sequence continues at coordinate 177,136 of NW_026000077.1, forward strand.
AGGAGTAGATAAACTTTGTCCTGTTCAATGTTCCCATTCAATAAATAATACAATTTACTGGACATATGACTTCAAGAAAGTATCCTGACATCTTTGTAGAAATAGTTCCTGTTTGTTAAGTTATTCTGCTAAGTGCTTCATATACTTTATTTCTCACTTTCATCAGTCCTTTCATCCATTCAATTCTGGTGTTTTGTTTTTGAATGTGATTATTTTAAATCATTACTAAATTTTGCTTTCAAATAATTAAATGTAGAAGTATCTTTATACCCTGCTTTATTTATATTTACATTTAAATATTTAACATACTTAAATATAACTCTTTCTTCTTTTAGGACCCTACATGCTTGGAACTGGGCTTATCTTGTATTTTCTATCCAAAGAAATATATGTGATTACCCCAGAGACCTTCTCTACCATATCAATAGTGGGGTTACTCGTCTATGTAATTAAAAAATATGGTGCCTCTATTGGGGAATTTATTGATAATCTCAATGAGGTAAGAATCATAAACTTTATTTCCCATTTTAGTCTATAGCAGAAACATCAAGGCCTTCTAATGATATTTTTTATATGAATGGAGAGGAAGAACATATAGAAAAAAATCTGTGTTAGTATTAGTTATCAATCTGAGATAATTTTTTTTAAACCTACTAAACTCTCCAAATTTTCCATAGTTTTGTTCATTCAACAAGATACTATGTAACTCTTCTGTTAGGACACTTCTTTTTAACAATTTATGTATTCCTATTTGTTTCTTTGTGGGTTTTTTCATATGTTTTTTCACATATGAGGGGTATAACTTTGGGGAAGCATAAAATGAATCTAGTTTTGTAAGCCTTGGTGCTTTCACTGATCTTTTTTGTTAATATCATAATTACAGCAAAAAATTGCACAACTAGAAGAGGTGAAGCAGGCTTCCATCAAACAAATCCAGGATGCAATTGAGTTGGAGAAGTCACAGCAGGCACTGGTTCAGAAGCGCCACTATCTTTTTGATGTCCAGAGGGTAGGTTTCACTAGTTTCTAAGGAAAATTAAATTATTCATTTGTATGCGTTAAAAAAAAAACGAGCTACCAGGCATGGTGGCGCACACCTGTAATTGAATGGCTTCAGAGGCTGAGGCAGGAGGGTTGCGAGTTCAAAGCCAGCCTCAGCAACTTAGTGAGGTGCTAAGCAATTTGAGACCCTGTCTCCAAATAAAATACAAAAAAGGGCTGGGGATGTGGCTCAGTGGTCTTGTGATGCCCCTGAGTTCAATCCCCAGTACCAAAAAAAAAAAAAAAAACAAGGAAACGCAGGGCTAGGGATATTGTTCATTGGTGGGACACTTGCTTAACATGCGTTAAGGCCATAGATTTGATCCCCAACACCACAAAAGAAAAGAAAAATCACAATCTCTTAATGAGGAATAATTTAATAACTATATTGGGCGTATTTTATTTAGAAAAGAGAAGATTGGGATAGAAGTTGGCAATTACAGCCATTTAGACATTTAAGGATTGTCATCAAAAAATAATTTTAAACTAGGGGCTGGGGATGTGGCTCAAGCGGTAGCGCGCTCGCCTGGCATGCGTGCGGCCTGGGTTCGATTCTCAGCACCACATACAGACAAAGATGTTGTGTCTGCCAAATACTAAAAAATAAATATTAAAAAAATTNTTTTTGGCAGACACAACATCTTTGTATGTGGTGCTGAGTATCAAACCCGGGCCGCACGCATGCCAGGCAAGCGCGCTACCGCTTGAGCCCCATCCCCAGCCCACAATATCTTTATTTTATTTATTTATTTATTTTTATGTGGTGCTGAGGATCGAACCCAGGGCCTCACATGTTCTAGGCGAGTGCTCTACCTCTGAGCCACAATCCCAGCCCAATAATGGTATTTTTTTATGATGTTGACAGCATATTTAGAATCCAAAATGTTTAACAGTTTCCAAAATGAGGAACATATTCAAGTATTTTGTCATTATTTTTGTTGAGCCCTGTATTTTATGCCTAATATGTAAAAGATGCTCTCACAATGAAATTTTATATTATAGAAGCACCTTTGAAATGAACAATGCAGTGCTAAAATAGGGTGAGTTATCTGAAATATTAAAGATATACGTCAATAATTTTTTGGTCTGGTTTCAGTACCCTTTGCATCAGAGTTGGTGTAAGTCTTTGGGCCAATTCCAAGACTTATGAAATCAAAACCTCTGTTAGGGGCTAAGAATCTGTATTCTTTTAAATAGGGTCCCTAAAGCACATAAATGTCTTAAAATCTTAGAAAATATTAAAGCCTCTTTCTATATATATTGAGGTTAAAATTAGAGAATGCTTCTTGTCTCATGTATAATACTGCTTCAGCACACACACACGGATATGTAGATTGTACCCTTTTTTAAAAACCAAGTCAGAACTTGTAGCTTTTTCATAAGTCATATGACAGTCATTTAATATATATTTGTTGAGTTCTTCCTATGTGAATACTGTGGTGGTTAAGGCAGGGTATAGAAAATATATTGGAGAAAGAAACAAAATTTCTACTTTATACAGTTTATTTTCTAGCCAATCGGGGAAGAACAGAAATAGTTGAGTAGATGTAAATGTCAATGGGTAGTAAGCACCAGGAAGGACAGTAAATTAGTGTTGTTAAATCAGTGTTAAAGCAAAAGAGATTATAGGATGAGGGAGTTACTATTTTGTAGGGTGGTCAGGAAAGGCCTCTATTTGAGCAGAAAGAAATGGTGGTACAAGCTATGTGAATTTCTGAGGAAATAATATTTCAGAAAGAAGGAAAAAATAAGTGCAAGGGCCCTAAACCTGGAAGTTTTCTTGGTATATATAGTCCTGGAAAAGGTCAGGAGGTCAGTGCAGCTAAGGCAGGATGAGTGACGGGAAGAATAAAAGGAAGTAAGGAAGAGAGTGGCCAGAGGATAGACTTTGTAGCCTGACTGCCTGTATTCGGATCTTGGCTTCACAATTTATTAGCTCTGTAACCTTGGGCAAACTCCTCAACTTTTTGCCTCAGTTTTCTCTCTAAAATGGATATAACAGTAACTATCCCATAAGTGGTTTAAGATTTAATTGAGGGGCTGGGGATGTGGCTCAAGCGGTAGCGCGCTCACCTGGCATGCGTGTGGCCCGGGTTCGATCCTCAGCACCACATACAAATAAAGATGTTGTGTCCGCCGAAAAACAAAACAAAACAAAAAGATTTAATTGAATTGACACACAAGAGTGTTTAGAACATGGCACGTACTCAAAAACGATTAGCTATTATTTGACTAATCGAGTATTTGCACATAAGTAAAAAGACAAATGTACAATCTTTGCTGCATTATTTGTTGAGAAAAAATTAAAAGACCTAATTTATTAATAGAACTTGGTTACATGAGTCATAGAACACCAATATGGTAAAATCCAATTAACTTAAAATTAAAGTGGGCTTGCATTTCATAGCTAATAAAAGTGAAGTACATATACCAGTTTAGTAAATATTTCTGGGAAAGAATACAAGAAATAAAGGAAAATGGTAGCCTGTGGGGGAGCTGGGGAAGACTTTTTCCTTAACCGCCTATACTTATAAATACATTTTTACCACATGCTGTTATAATTATTTTTACTATATGTTATATTAAAATAATTATATCTAAAATAACAGGAGAGAGACATTCTAACTGTATCCTCAGAGCAGAAGTATTACTTTAAACATGCAAACATTATTCATCATTTCTTAATTTTTCTCCAGAATAACATTGCTATGGCCTTGGAGGTTACTTACCGGGAACGGCTACATAAAGTATACAAGGAGGTAAAGAATCGCCTGGATTATCATATCTCTGTGCAGAATATGATGCATCGAAAGGAACAGGAGCACATGATAAACTGGGTAGAGAAGCACGTGGTACAGAGCATCTCTGCACAGCAGGTATGTGATTTTGTAGCTTTTTCTAGTATCTCTCAAAGCAAGTTTCTCATAATGCTTTTTAAAGGTAGAAATAGCTAAAAATGAGTCTTTTAGCTTAGAAATAGCAAGGTGAGTCTCGTTTATAACATTTTTGGATGGTCGTGGTCTAGACGGTATCTGCACAAATTCCAAGGCTTTCCCCTTTTCTCAAAGTTTGTTTACCACAGGTCATTGAGAATACTGGTTGTAGGTAGCATTAACCAACATTTTATTTCTCTTTAAAATGTAACATAAGCCCCTTCCGTTTCCTAATTCCACAATCTCCATTCCATTTCCATTTTTCTAGCTAAGTCTTAATTCATCTATTTTGAACACAAATGTTTTCTACTATTGAACAGAAATGTTTTCTGTTAATTGCTTAAACCGTATTTGTTTTTTCTTTTCTTTCTTTCTTTCTTTTTTTTTTTTCTTTTTGAAGGGGGTTAGTTGGTTGTTGTTGCTGTTTGTGTTCTTTATTTACTTAGGACTTGATTTCCTCTTTCCAAGATAATAGCACTGAATATTGACCAGGCATTTCTGGTCATGTCCTACATAACCTATACAAAATCAGAACAACAATTCCATCATCTGGCTCAGGTCACACTCCTATAATCTCAGTGACTTAGGAAGCTGAGTCACGAGTTTCACAAGTTCAAGGCCAGCCTTATCAACTTAGTGAACTCTGTCTCAAAATGAAAAATAAAAAAGCACTGGGTATATAGCTCAGTGGTGTGGTGTACCAGATTCAATCCAAAAACAAAGCCTATCAAAATTTGATGGGCTGTTTTTATTTATTGATTTTTAAATAAATTGTTTTTACGTAAAAGTTACATACATACTTATTCAAAGAACTTGAAAAAATAGCCAGACACAGTGGCACGCACCCATAATCCCAGTGACACAGGAAGATTGCAAGTTCAAGGCCAGCCTCATTAACTGAACTAGCGAGACCTGTCTCAAAAAATAAAGTCCCCAGTACCCTCCTTTAAAAAAAAAGAAAAATACAAAAAAAAAGAAAAAATAGAAAACTACTGCAGTCTGGCTGGGCACAATTCAGGAGCCACTTGTCAAGCAGAAATGAACTTTATTTTTAGAACGCACACAGGGCACCACACTAGCTCTTCAGGAATTCCCTCAGAGCCCAACTGCCACCAACCGCTTCCAGCGAGCCACTCAACCCCCACTCCTCCCACTCTTGAGGCCGATTGGCTGGGTCGCATGGGCGGAGCCAAAAGAGGCCCCCAATGAGCAGCTCCGTGGTCTGAAAGGGCAGGGAAACAGCCCAGTGAGCATCACTCAGAGGAGCCAATCAGCTGGCAGCTGGAAGTTTGCTGGGGCTGCTGTGAGCCAATCAGCTGGAAGTTTGCTGGGGCCACTTCGGCTGTGGCTCTCAACAGAAAACTAATAATTATTTTCATTCATTCTTAGCATTTTTTGTATTACTAGTGCTTATTGGGTTGTTTTTTTCAAGATCAGTTACAAGCCAACATTAGGGACAGTTGACTATAGGAGTATCTGTCTTCAAATTCTTTATAGATTTCACTCAAAAGTTGTGAGCCAAGGAACTTTAATTTACTCCCTGGATTTACTTTTAAAATAAATTACATCTCTTCTGTTTTAAAATAATTAATTTTATTTCTAAATTTTTCTAGTGGTCTTAACTATATTAAACCAGTATCATCTTGAGTTTCTGGTCTTATAGGAAAGGTGTTTTTTAGAATTATAATATTTATACTCTGCCATGTAGGTTCTAACTAGATTTCTCTTTCTTTATCACAGGAAAAGGAGACAATTGCCAAGTGCATTTCAGATCTCCAGCTGCTAGCAAAGAAGGCTCAAGCACAGCCAGTTATGTAAATGTATCTGTCCCAGTTGAGACAGCTACACACATTTGACTGAATAAATGAAAACTAGTCTACATGACAAAATCTTTCTCTATTGCTATCTATTGAAATTACAGTTTACCTTTCCTAAAAAAGAAAAGTTCTTTTAATGAGAAAGCTAAATCTGTTGGCCAGTCAGATAGTTCTCATCATTACCCTGCATTTTGAGTTGTTCTTTGATTACTTTTGAAAAAGCAATATGCTTTTATTAAAACATTGCTTGGTGAACAATTACCAAGTAACAATTTGAATTTATAGTTAATCCCATCATCTTATAATAAATTGATGATTAAAACAAGATTTTTCAAGTTTTGTAATTCTCTGAGGTATAATTTCAGCATTTATCATGAGTAAAACTTAAAGATGTCATTGATTAATATCTTAGAAAACTGTTGGTGAGCTATTTCTAGCTAATGGATAGGTTATGAGAAATGTAAAGCTTTTAAGTACCCAGACTTAAAATAACTAAAGGAAATATTATAAATCAAATCATATCAATAACTTTATTAAAATTTCAGTAGAATGCCTATAGAAAATATTATAGACCCAGTATACTGTCATGAAATCACTTAATGATTTCCAGCACTACAAAAATAAAATAAGAAACCCCACTCTTAATAGTGGAGTTTACCCTATTCTCAATAGCAAGCATTTTTTTATAAAAAGAAAAATCACAAATGTGTTGGAAGGAACGTGAAGAAATTGTAACCTTTGTGTGCCATTGATAGAAATATGAAATGGAATGGCTACTATAGAAAAGTAAGTTTCTCAAAAAATTAAAAATAGAATTACTATATGATCCAGCCGTCTCGATGTGATAGTACATACCTTCCAGCTTCTCAGAGACTGAAGCAGGAGCAACACTTGAAAAGCTCGAGGTCTACCTAGGCAACGTAACAAGACCCAGTTTCAAAAAAAATAAATCAATAAAGGATCTCAAAATTCTTAGTAGCATTATTCACAATATCTAAAACAGAAGCTGCCTTAGTGCCCATCAACAGATAAATGGAAAGCCAGATGTGGTATAGCTATACAATAGAATATTTGGCCTTAAAAGGAAATTCTGACACTTAATACATCTTGGATCAACCTTGAGGATATTATGCTAAGTTAAATACACCAATACAAAAATGACAACTCAGTGAGACCCTGTCTGTGGTTCTACTTGCTGTGAGTTACTTCCAGTCAAAATCATAGACAAAATACAATGGTGATTGCCAAGGAATAGGGAGTTAGTTAAATGGGTACATGCAGAGTTTTTGTTTTACAAAATGAGTTATGAAAACAAAATAGTGATGGTTTCACATTATGAATATGGTAAAACACCACCAAATGTACACTTAAAAATGGTTAAGTTTTATGTGTATTTTACCATAATAAAAATTGAAAAAAAAATCCAGCAGATAAATCTTAAATTTCTTCTCTTAGTAGATCTGTCTGCATTTAAGTCTTCTAAACTTACCCAAAGATTTATTTGTACTGAAGTAGACATTCATCTGTTTTGAACACAGATAAGAAGCAGCTGAAAATATGGATCATGTAATTGCTATTTTCATTGACTTACCAATTATAATCCAATCATTTGGGTCAATATTGATGACTAATGTATCAATCTAATATAGAAATCAGTTTGACACCTTTAAGAGATTTTGATTGGGTCAACAGATTATTCATTTAACAATAATCCAAACTATTCATTTAACAAAGAATTATAAAACATTATATAGCTGGGCACAGCGGTGCACACCTGTAATCCTAGTGGCTCAGGAGGCTAAGCCAGGAGGATCACAAGTTCAAAGCCAGCCTCAACAAAAGTGAAGCGCTAAGCAACTCAGTGAGACCCTTTCTCTAAATAAAATACAAAAAAAAAGGGGTTGGAATCTGTGAGGTGAATAGACAGCCTACATCTTGGGAGCAAATCTTTACCCCTCATACATCAGAGCACTAATCACTAGGGTATATACAGAACTCAAAAAGCTAAACACCAAAAAAACAAATAATAAATGGGCCAAGGACCTGAAGAGACTTCTCAGAAGATGATGTATAATCAGTTAACAAATACATGAAAAAAATGTTCATCATCACTAGCAATTAGAGAAATGCAAATTAAAACCACTCCAAGATTTCATCTCACTCCAGTCAGAATGGCAGCTATAAGTTTTGCAAGGATATGGGGAAAAAGGTACACTCATCACTACTGGTGGGACTGCAAATTGGTGCAGCCAATATGGAAAGCAGTATGGAGATTTCTTGGAAAATTGGGAATGGAATCACCATTTGGCCCAGCTGTCCCTCTCCTAGGTCTATACCCAAAGAACTTAAAAACAGCATACTACAGGGACGCAGCCACATCAGTGTTTATAGCAGCACAATTCATAATAGCTAAACTGTGGAACCAACCTAGATGCCCTTCAGTAGATGAATGGATTAAAAAAATGTGGCATATATACACAATGGAATATTAGAGAATAAAATCATGGCATTTGCAGGTAATGAAGTTAGAGAAGATAATGCTAAGTGAAGTTAGCCAATCCCAAAAAAAAAAACAAATGTGGAATGTTTTCTTTGCTATAAGGAGGCTAATTCATAGGGGGATAGGGAGCGGGGAGCATAGGAGGAATAGATGAACTCTAGATAGGGCAGAGGGGTTGGAGGGGAAGGGAAGGGCATGGGGTAATTAATGATGGTTAGTAATGATCATTACTAACCAAAGTACAGGTATGAAGACATGAATTGTTGTGAATATACTATGTATACAACCAGAGATATGAAAAATTGTGCTTTATATATGTAATAAGATTTGTAGGGCTGGGGTTGTGGCTCAGTGGTAGAGCGCTTGCCTAGCATGCATGAGGCACTGGGTTCAATTCTCAACACCACATACAAATAAATAAAATGAAGGTCCATCAACAACTTTTTAAAAATAAATTAAAAAAAAGAATTGTAATGCATTCTACTGTCATATATAAATAAAAAAAATTTACATTAAAAAAATAGGACTGGGGATGTGACTCAGTACTTGAGTGCCCCTAAATTCAATCCCTGATACAAAAAAAAAAGTTATTTGTGCTAAGCAACAAACTGCCCTGGTCATACAGAGACAAAAACAACTACCTCAAAAATTTTTTTAAAAATCTGAGAACACAATAAGAATTCGCAATGATAACAGATTTAAGCACAGGGTGCTTTAAGAGGACAAGCACCATTTTAAGCAGTCTAACCAAGTTAGTCATTTCCCTTGTATTAATAAGTCAGGTCAAGGTTCAAACTTCTAGAATATATGTTTAAGGGATTTGACTTCACACTATCGTGAGAGCTACTTAAGTTAGACTGTTGTCTTTGTTTCTGATGCTGAAGTCCATCTGGCAGTCAATTAAGGAAAGATGGATGCAAAGTGGAAGGCAGTAGGAATGATAGGAATCAGGAAAGATCACAGCCCAGACTGAAGCCCATGTCAGTTTTTATTGTCTCTGATTTTAGTGATGTAGTTGTCCTTCATCACAAACGCCTGTTCCAAAAGTTAGAGGAAACTGAAGTTATGATCCAGGTTAAGTATGGGAAGTTGCCAAGCTACCACTTTTGAGCCAACACAACATGTACGAACTTCACAACCACACTCCACCCCCGAATCTTGCTCAAGAGTCTTGTGCTAAGTTACGATACACCTATTCTAGTCACATTTGGTAACTTCCTTAAAGTTACAAATTTCAACTAATTTTTTTTATAAATTTGTATTATTCTGGTTAGATCAGAGAGATTTGGCTTAGTGTTTTCATTACAAATTGTAATTCCTATAGAGCCACACACATACAACTTTTGAACTTTTAATTTCGCAATAAGTAGTAATGGCTAAAATTTACTGAAAATTTCAGTAAAATGTGTGATTGTTTTTTCTTTATGTATAAATTTTATACTGTATAAAATTTATGTATAAAATTTATACTTTATGTATAAATTTTATTGCTGTTGTGTCTTTAAGTAATTTTTCTAAGGTATTTGAATAGATTTCTGTTGAAAACTTCAGTGTCAACATTTTTATAGTTTGTACTAAAATCATGGTATAAAAATTTTATGCATAAATCAGAATTTTAAATTAAAGTATTTTTCTTTAAAAAAAAAATCTTGTCTTCCCTAACCAAAACAGTCAGGGAAGAGAATTATGGAAAATAGTTCTATCTAACCAAGTTAACACATAATAAACCATCACAATAAGCATCATATCAATAAATGTTAACTTGAATGAATAGTATTTTAAAATTCCAGTCACAGAGAGACAATGGAAATGTTCAACAAAACATGGACAGAGCAAAAAGATGACAGGCCAGAGGGGAAATGGTGTTTGAGCTGACATTTGGAAGAGGAAGTTAGCCTATCTTAGAGAGGGCAGTATTTGTGATTGTAGAGAAGATGTAGTGTAATATTTTTAAAACTCTAAAGAAATCAAGAATAAAATACAAATCATAGGTCTTTAAATGTTGCGCCTACTTATATTTTGTTCTAAGGACACCAGGGGACAACCACCAGTTTTAAGCAGAGAAGGAATGATAGCTAGATTTTCCTTTCAGAAAAATCACTAGTAAGCTGGATGTGGTGGCACATACCTGTAATCCCAGCAAACTCAGGAGGCTGAGACAGGAGGACTGCATGTTCAAGACTAGCCTCAGCAACTTTCAAGGTCCTAACCAACTTAGTAAAATGCTATCTCAAAAAATAAAATGGGCTATGGATGTAGCTCAGTGGTAAATTGTCCCTGGGTTAAATCCCCAGTTCTTTCCTCCACCCTACCCCACCCCACCCCAAAGAAAAAGAAATAGCACTAGTAAACACAGGACAGTTTGGAGAGAGAGAGAACAACTAGTCAGGTTGAGTCATTCTAGCTAAATGATATTGAAAACCTTGACCAAAGGCTTTGGCAGGTGAAAAGGAAGGAATTGGTGAGAAGTACTAAAGGCAAGAGTTGAAGACTTGCCTGAGGAGAAAATGGAAGAAGGGAAGCATCAATTTGAGTCTCTTGCTCGAGAGAGAGTTAAAAATGGGGGAGGAGGGAGTACTATTTACTATGGTTCAGAATACAGGAGAAACTTTCAGGGAAAAATATAGCTAAGTATAAAGTATGAAAGAACATCAGTGTTTGAGGGATGGCAGAGTAAAGCATCCTGCAAAAGAAAGAAAGGTCAGTCATTGGGAAAAAATGAGAAGAGTGTAGTATCATAAAATTGAGAGTGTGAAGTTGCACTTATGAAGAGTCAACAGTAACCAATTTTGCAGGAAGATGAAGGAAAGGACTGAAAGTGTCTATTACAGATAATAGCTCAGGAGTCTCTGATGGCCCTTCTCAGAGTAGTTTTGTTTGAATGGTAGAGACAGAAGAAAGATTGCCCCGGGGTTACAGGACCAGAGGACAATGAGGAAACAGACTCATGGAGAAGAATTTCCAGAAAGTTACTCCTCTAGTAACCAGAGAGAGCAAAAGGTTGACTCAAGGGAATGTTCTAAAATGAGGGAGGCTGGAGCGAAGGAAAAGTCAACAGAAGGAAAAAGAAAATGAAAAGAAACAGGAAGATAGAGGTAGTAAAATCCCTAAGTGGGCCAATACATTCAGCATTCCACAGAGGGAAACTTCCTCCATTGACACGAGAAAAGTAAGGAGGGATCTTCAAAGAATGAAGTTTTCCACTGGGAAAACAGGAAGCTCATCCGTTAGTCATTTATAAACAGCACCTCGTGGATCAGGCACTGCTAGAAATTAGGATGAGAAAATATGATATCCACAAACCTTACAGTCTAGCGATCACGACACTAAACAACATCAGTGTTCTTAATGTTAAAACGTGACGGGGCACATATAATAAGTGAACTAGTCTGATCCAGGAGCTCATAAAAGGCCTTCTGGAACAAATTGTAGTTAAATTGACATCTGAAGGATAAGAGATCACTTGAGGGAACCGCTTATATAAAGACCCTGGGGTCTCTACCATTAACACCCCCCCAGCCACTTTAGCAAAAGAGATCATGATAGGATGCATCTTGTGTTTAATCACCTCTCTTGATTGCGTCAAGGGCCACAAGGAGTGACTGGCCTGGACCATCTAGGCTTGTGTAAGCATGCTCTATGATGTCCACACAATGAAACCCCCTAACAAAATATTTCTCAGAACGCAGTCCCCTTGTTAAATGATGCATAATTGTACACATTTTGCTTGAATTTAAAGAACCTCACCATCAGCCTCTAATATATCTATCACCTCCCACCCTCTACAAATGCCCCATTCTTGAATTATGCTGATATCCCAAAGGTGCATCACTTGAATCCCAGCAAACCATCCTGGTCCTGGGCCATCTATCCCTCCCACATTCCCTTTCCTGAATCCAAACCCCATCTGTGCATCAGCCTCCACCCCAGCTCAAGGTCCACCTGCACTGCCTCCTTTCTCTAGCTGCGCAGCTTTTTCTTGCTTCTATTCCAGGATCGGCTGTGCCCTCTGCCCTCTGCCCTCTGCCCTCTGCCCTGGGCTGCCTGATTTAACCCCTTCTCATGTCAGCGTTCTCGATTCTCAGTGGAAAGGCCCACGACTAAAGAAGCCTTCCCCAGTGGTCCACCCTGTCTAAAGACATTTTCCCATCACTCCCTCTCTGGCTAGCACTCTTTCCTTCATGTCCCTTAACCAAGTGTCACTCTTCTCTGTCTTTGTCACTCTTCTATATCTTATGCCCCTTTACAATGAGACAAGGTAAGGAAATTTTCTGCCTTGCTCTCAGTACATAGCCCACTGTAGGGTCCATAAAGTCTATCTGATGTGTGTACTAATTAATACTACTTTATGAATATTTATAAATATAATATTTTATAAATATTTATACATAAATGAATCACCTTCCCTCTAAAGGGATCTCAGCCCTCTGAACACATTTGACATCTGCACAGCCATACTTAACACTATTTGTTCTTCATTTTTCTTTATCAGCTTCATTTCCCTGGTAGGAATAGATATGATCATTAGGTCCTTGATGACAATAATAATGTCCTACTGTGGTGACCTCTGCAATATCTGGCAGGGTGATTAAAGTGAACAATAAACAATTAGAAATGAACTCACCTTATCCTCTTATGTTGTGAAGTTCACGTGTCAAAATACATAAAAGCAGTTCTAACTATTTATAGGATTTTTTTTTTTAATGTAGCATTGGCCCTAAAGAGGAAGTCCATCCTTGAGTTTAGACAGGATCTTTATGACACACAGCTTAAAGGCAACAGTGACAGTGCTGGTAATTTTTATTTCGTCATTTCTGCAAAACGGGACTCATAACGGAAGCAGGCTCAGTCTTAGAAAACTGCCTCTTATGTCCGGAGTTTTTCTTAAAAGGTAAATGCATTTCACAAAATTTTAATCTGGGTAAAATAATCGCTCACCAAAAGACAACGCCGTCTGCTTGTTACTAGCTTCTATCATTTTTTTTTAATTAGGTGGGGGAAGGATTGTATTTGAATGGCTGCATTTAGAAAGTTGATGAATTTTAAGGCAATGAGCAAGATTCTCCAGTGCCAGATACAACTGTTTCTATTGTAACTTTTTGCTTCTGTTAAACATTTAAAATATTGTTTTCAAAGGGAAATATGCTTTCTGCTTTTATTGGCCTGAATTTGTAAGTAGTTATTTCCCTTTGGCATTGTGTGATGGGTTTTGCTTTCCCGGGTGGGTTGTTCTAACTTATTTTAGGTAGTAACACTTCATTGAAATGGTTGTTCATTGAGAACTACTAATGTAAGGATCAGAATTTTACATAGACCTACCATGCTCTCCTTTTCCACCTCCCCAATGATAAGATCTAGTGTAAGTGAATTCCCTCTTTAGTACAAACACATACCTCAATACCTTCAAAATATGAGGGAAAATATATTCTACACAATGAATTAATATATATAATAAGATACTATGTCCACGCATGCATACATATTATAGCGCTACTTAATGGTGTGCCTTGTGTCTCATGGCTAATACTCCTCACCAAATTTTCCTGTAGGCACCTTTCTTACACATTGCAGGATTATTTAAAAATGTTGGTGAACTGTAAGGTACTTGCTAATGATGCTATTGCTGATGTTGTAGGTGGTAAATGACAATGAGGTATTCTTTTCCCAGCCCTCCCTGGGTCCAGGAACTTGGAAATTAACTTTTAAGAACTGAAAAATGAAAACACATCAATAATTGATGACATTGATTGCCTAAATATAATATATTACATTATATTATATCATATCATATATTATATTATGTATAACATAATAAATTATATTAAAATTCAGCAGAAAAAGTAGAGCCAAAAAGTTTTAGCACATGTTTATCTAAATATGAAGTAAAATCATGGCCATCTAAAATATAATCAGGGATGCATATAAAGGCTTATGTGCAAAAATTTCTGTTTCATTGTCCTTTAATTAAATAAATTGAAAATAATTTCTATCAGCAAGTGGGGAGCTGGTAAAGCAAGTTATACACAGTATCCCCCCTTACCCAAACTATCACTTGCCAGATGTTTGGTTACTTCCTGTTAACTGTGTCTGAAAGTATGAAATGAAAGTTCCAGAAATAAATAATCATAAGTTGTTTTTTTTTTTTTTAATTTTTTATTGTTGGCTGAATCATAAGTTTTAAATAACTTTTGTTACAGCATATTGTTGTAATTGTTCTATATTGGTGTTAATCTCTTACTATGCCTAATTTATAAATAAAACTTTATCAGAGGTACATGTATACGGGAAAAGATATTATATCTACTGTACAGGGTTTGGTACTACTCAAGGTCTCAGGCATCTCCAGAACATCTTGGAATGAATCCCTCACAGATAAAGGGGGACAGGTATAACAGAAATGCCAATCATCACTAAAAATGTTACAGTCTTTAGTGGTATGAGAGAATGTGTATGATAAAATGCTGAGTGAAAACAAAGGATATAACCTCTTGCAGAGTGTGGTGGTGCATGCCTGTAATCCCAGCAACTTGGGAGGCTAAGGCAGGAGGATCAAAATTTCAAGGCCAGCCTCAACAATTTAGTGACACCCTCAGCAACCTTACCTCAAAATAAAAAAATAAAAAGGGTTGTGGGTGTGGCTCAGTGGTAAAGTGCCCCTGGATTCAATCCTCAGTAGCAAAATGAAAAAGGATACAACATCTTAAAGAAGTATCTCATGCAGCTTTAATAGAATGCATGGAGCAAGACTAAAAGGAAAGTTACTAAAATATTAACAATGACAGTAGGGGTTTAGATGCTTTTACTTTTCTGCCTTTAGATATTTTATATTTTCTGGCTAAAAAAAAAAAACAAAAAACCACAAATAAAGAAGGCTTAACATAACAGGTAGAAATCTAGACAAGGATATCAGCATACTTGAAAAGACAATATGTGAACAGAAGTGTCTGCTGGCCCCTGGAGAAGGGCCTCTAAGAGGAATCTGTCAAAGTTTACCCAACACTGCCAGGGAAAAGTGAGGTAGATGCCTCAGACTTGGAAGACACTTCAGTATTAAAATCATTCATTCATCTTATGCTTACTTCAATTCAATGCCTAACAAGCAAAATTCTGGTTTTAATTGGAGCTCATACAGGTTCTGATAGTAAGCACCGATTACACCAACACATTCCTATGTCAATTTGTACCTCAGTCTGCTGTGAGTTGTGAATGGGAATCAGTTCTAGAGCAATCAGTCAATTCTTTTTGATAAGTTCTCATTTCTGGACCTACAAAGCATACCAGGTAAAGGCTTGACCTGTGATGGCACCTCAACATCCACAGTTTACCTTTCTCTCCTTGTTATTGTCCTTATGTTAGCATCAGTCTCGGAGTGGGTCCCTCCGTGGTTGGCCCTTTTTAAGCTAAGAGGTTCCTTTTTCTAATTCTCAGGTGAAGGCAGCATGGGAGGAAGGAACTCCAAACCTAAGCCCCAATATGGTGAGTTCAGAACAGGAACTGTTACGGGCCTCACTACAAAGTAAAAACAAACTAGGAGATTAAGATGTTGTGCTAAAGGGGCTATAATGGGACACTACTGGCTAGTGCATTTCTCAGGTTGGGAAAATCATCTTTTATCACAATACAGACTCTAGTGCCTCAGAAATGAAAAGGGGATCCAGAAAGGACTGCTAACCCTCCAAATCTGAATAGATCACCTGGGCAGTTCATGAGAATCTAACTCACTTCCCTTCCTCCTCCCCTATTTGTTTTCTAGACACTGGGGGGAAACTATTGTGGCTGCTTTTGGCAGGACATTGTTATCAGCTGCCCTGCAAAATGACCAGCCAAAAAGGGCAGCAGTTCCTAAGGTCAAGGTCCTGAGGGCTTGGGGAAACACTGGCTCTGGGTTTCACTGCTTGTTCTCACTCCAAGCCTGGAGACCCTTGCTTAGATCAGAAGGAGCATATTTTCCCAGGGCTTCCTGCGAAAATCTTTGAGGAAGGAGTCACAGCACACATTTTTTATTTTTGTTTTCTCTAGAGGACACAGGGCACAGCAGGACACTGGGCTCTTCTTTTATTTGCATAGCTGATGGTTTTAAGTTCCAGTTTAAATACTCACTTTAAATGACATAGTATCCTCTCCCACGTAGAGTCACCCAGTTACTAATCTCCACTGGTTGCTTGGGTAAGAGAGGCACTTGGGACATTTACTTGACAAATGGCAGCTACACTAACTTCTTTCATGTTCTCTCGTAGACATCTCCTCTACCATCGCCCCGATGACCACTAGCTCTGCACCCTGTCATTCCAGCCGTCCCAAGTAAATGAACATTTACTCGTCTGCTTCATCCTTCATCCAAATGACCACATGGCATTTGACTTTGTATTGACAGCTTTGGCTTGGGGACAGTGGAGGAGGGTCTGGAGAGAAAGGAACAGAAACAGACAAAGAATTGTTTCCTAAGCTTGTAAAATGCGTGTTGAGGCGAGAAGGGTGGGGAGAATTGGCAGCTTTCATTGAGGCCTCAGATGCCTCTGGTACGCCAAAGCAGAAAGTTGCCAGCCAGTGGGTCAGGGCAGCAGCCCACTAAGCGGGGTGCCATCTGCTCCAGGCTCTCCTGCAGGTGGGGAAGGCTGCGCTGTGGCTTTTAGGAACGGCCATCAAAAGCTCAACAGTTGACCCTCTTCCTTTTTCTACCAAAAAGCACAGCAGATTTAATCTTGGTCTTTTTTGCTGGGGTTCTACTGACACTGCTGCTGACGGCCATGGTCTTCCTCATCATTAAGAGCTGCAGAAGATGTAAGTGGTGTCTGAGGGATGGGGCAGCCTTGTCTGTCACTGAGGACAGAGATAGCCAAGAGTGAGTAAGGGTGTGTGAGATAAAACCTGATTAACACAGATCAGAACGGCCCTCCTTCCCCTTCTCTTCCTCCCTGTCCTCCCCACTCCCCAGCCCCTCCTCCCACCCTCCCCTTCACCCAAGATTGAAGGGAGAGGCTCCCCACTCCTCCAGACCCCAATGGTGAGACTTTTTGTCCCTCTTCTTCCTGGTATTTGTTGCAGGTCACTACAGTCCCCAGGTCCCAGATCCTCACTCGGACTCTCCTGCCAAGGTAGGATGATTGTGTTTTTCCCAGGCACTGAGGCTTTCCCTCTGCGTTTCACATTACTGACTGGGGTAGTTGTACTGCTTCCTGGACTCTCCAAGGGATTCTTTTAAGAGTTCTTCTGATCTCTTTGGGTCCCCTCTTTGCAAGGTTACAGCTGCTTCTAAAGAGACACACTTTGCTCCAAATTGAATCCACTCATTCCTTCTCTCCATCCCTCTGAAGCGTTCATCCCTAGGAGAGGACCCGCTAACCTACGCCAGCATGTCTTTCCAACCCTTGGAAAAGAAGAGCCACAGCTTGACTGCAAACCATTCTGCGGACTTAGACCCTGTCGTCTACGCTCAGGTTAAAGCGACAAGCCAGTGAGGCTTGACTCCAGTTCCTCTCATCTCAACATATTCTTTTCTGGTCTTCTACAATTTTTTGGTTGCAGCCATGTGAAACTGCAGAGTTGTTTAGGCATGATCTGACAGTATGATCCAGAAGTCTCCAAGACCAGTGGTCAGTTATTTTCCTGGCCAGAGGAAAGGTTGCTAGCCTTCCTACTTGAACCAACAGATGGACAGCTCCCTGAGGGCCTCCCCAGTAGCCTCCCAGAGGGTATGAGACAGAGCTCAGTGTTCAAAACGTAATCCCCC
This sequence comes from Marmota marmota marmota, assembly GCF_001458135.2. Classification (NCBI taxonomy): domain Eukaryota; kingdom Metazoa; phylum Chordata; class Mammalia; order Rodentia; family Sciuridae; genus Marmota; species Marmota marmota. The sequence continues at coordinate 195,157 of NW_026000077.1, forward strand.
AGTGTCATTGATCAACTAGGGAGGAGTCAACCCAATGAACAATCTATCAAGAATTCCAAAAAAGGCTTCTTCTTCATCAGTAATTAGTCTATCACAGTCACCTTCTCCAGAAGTCAGGACCAGTGTTCTACACAAATACAAAATCCATACTGTATAAAGCACTATTCAAATGTGGGTTTCCATATCCTTCCTATGGCGTATGCAATATGCATAACAATCTTACATGAGAACCAAAAATAAAAATTAATCTAAACATTAACTCCCCTCCAATCACAATGGATAATCATATAGGCAATCCCATTAAAGATACCAATCCCAATAAAAAAAATTCTAGGTACACTTACCTTAAAATTCCCACTTAAATAAGAAAGCAAATCAGAAAAATTCATAAAGACAAATTAATGATAAATAAAATTTATATAGGAAAGTTAGCCCTAGCAGCTAACCTAAAGCACCTGTTTGTTTTATTTTTTAAAGACACTTTATTAATATATTATTTACGCATGCCTCACTTATTTACATAGTATAATTCAATGGTTTTTTTTCTTTTTTAAAATTTATTTATTACATACATGACAATAGTGGAGTGCATTACATTCATAATTATCCATTCACTAATTCAATGTTTTTAATGTATTTACCATATTGTACAACTATCACAAAAATCTAATTTTAGAATATCAACTTCCTAAAAGAATTTCCACACACTTTAGGAGTCAATCCTCATTTTCTCACCCTAAGGCCCCTAAATAATCACTAATATGCTGCTTATCTCTATATGTTTGCCTATTCTGAACTTTTCACATAAGTGGAATCCTACAATATTTGGCTTCTTGGACTTAACATAAGTTTAACCATTTTGCAGCATGTATCAGTAATTCATTCCTTTCTAATATTGAATACAGTTGCTTTATATGGTATGCCACCTTTTGTTTGATCATTCAACAATTGATGGAAATTCAAATTGCTTCCACTTTTTAGTTATGAACATTGCTGCTGTAATAACATTTCTGTACTAGTTTCTTAAAGTACCTGTTTTGTTAAGTACGATTAATTAATATGCTAATGATGCATGAATAAATAAATCAGTAGAATAGAATAAAAAAGACCAGAACTAAACTAAAATACATATGGACATTTAGATTTGGGAGATGGTTTATTAAATGATTTGAGAAAATTTGGTTTATTCAGTAAATGGTATTCAGCTTTTTAAAAAGTAACCATGAACCATCTCACTCCTTATGTCAAAATAAATTCCAGGTATGTCAGAAACTAAACTGTAAAAGATCATTAAAGTACTGTAATAAATATAAGAGTAAAAATAATTCAGAGTGGGTCATGTCTTTAAACTTATGACACAAACCCCAGAAATCAGAATATATTTATTTGATTTATAGAATACCATTAGAAGAAAGTCACAAAGACAAATGACACATTTGCAAAACATTTCCAAAGCATCTCACAGTTGAAGGACTAGTTTTCTTAGTATATAAAAAAAAATCTGTAACATAAGTTTAACCATTTTGCAGCATGAGAATTGGTCAAAAGGGAGACTAATGGTTCTTAAAAACATATGAACAGATACTCACTCGAGTTCACTCATAATTAAAGCAATAGTAATTAGAACTACAATTAGATGATGTTTTATATCAATAAGGTTAGCAAAATTCAAAAAGTTGCTAAAGATCTGTGGGGGCAAGATTGTGGGGACCGAAGACAGTTCAAGTATTATCGAAGACAATTTGGCAACAGCTAATGATATTGTAAGTTCTGTTTCCAAGAATTTGTAAACAATTCTATTGCTAAGAATTTACCCTTCTTAAATACATGGAAAATTCACTATATAATTTCAATTGCAGCATTAATCAAGTTGGTTGAAACTGATACTCCAGGCACTCTTCTAAGTGCTTGGCACCTATTCGTGGAATCCTCATAGAATCCCATGAGGTCATAATCAGTCTCATTTTAGATACAAAAACGGGGCACAGTGAGGGTCAATAACTTGCTAAAGTTCATACTGCTAGTAAGTAGTGGCCCTGGAAGTCAGCCCCAGGTAGGCTGGTACCAGATTTTGCACATTTATTCATCATGCTTAACTCTATAACAGCAAGACTGAAACAATGTCCATTGAGAAGGGACTGGTTCACAAAGTCCAGTGCAGCCATTAGAGAGAATAAAGGTCGATCTGGGTAGAGAATAGTGATGGGAGGGGAGGGGAGGGGAGAGGGGGATAGGGAGGGCAGCAGAATACAACTGACACTAGGATTGCTGTGTGTATACACACGGATGTATAACCAATGTGATCCTGCAATCTGTACACGTGGAAAAATGAGAATTCATGCCCCATTTGAATCAAATATAAGATATGTCAAGATCATTGTTGCCGCAGTCTGGCTGGGCACAATCAGGAGCCACTTGGCAAAAGAAACTAACTTTATTTTTAGAACCACACACGCCAAACAAAACAGCCTCTCAGGAAAAACCCTCAGAGCCTCAACTGCCACCACCGGCTTTCCACAAGCCTCTCTCTCCCACACAAGC
>NW_026000077.1:197942-232159 GCF_001458135.2 Marmota marmota marmota
GTTGGACACTTACGTCCTCTGGTGATAGAAAGGTGTTAGTAGCAGTCTCCTGTTGTAACTTTCCCCCTGATGGCTTTTTCTGTTTTACACTTTCTTTCTCTGTCTGACTAGCTTGAGAGGCCTTCTCTTTTACTTGAATCTTTTCCTCTGTCTGACTAACTTGAGAGACCTTCTCTTTTACTTGAATCATTATGTCTTCTTCTTCCTCTACCATTGTCTGAACTGAAGGCTTTGGACTAAGCAAACAAGATATGAACGTCCACAATGGCAATGTGCCAACTGGCAGAGTCCCTGGGCTTTTCTTTTCTATTCTTTTTAAATCTTCACCATGATGGTTCCATTGTGATATATTTAACAACTCCTCCTTAAAAAGCCATGGGCTACATTTTTGTATTGTATCAACGTATGCCCTGATTGTTCTTGATTTTACTGAGATGCCTCCTTCCTCTAACAATTTACTTAACACTCTTTCAGTTTGTTTTTTACTAATTTCTGATCCCGTATTTCTACTATAATACAACTCAACAAGATAACGCCTAACAAAACTGAAACTGAGTGAAACAAAATTGGAACAACACAAAATCATTATAATAGCCTCCTGAAATGTCCATCCGTCCTTTCTCCCTATCTGTTCCTCAGATGTGAGCGGTTTTTCTTCCATCTTACACATCTCCAGGGACAGGCAACTTAAAACAAAAGTGAAACAAAATAACAAAAGAAGAATCTTAAAATGGCTACCCATCCTCTTGCCCTGCCCTCAGGGGCGAGCAGTTCACTTACCCTCAGTCGCTCCCCGTGCGAGCCACCAAATGCCGCAGTCTGGCTGGGCACAATCAGGAGCCACTTGTCAAAAGAAACTAACTTTATTTTTAGAACCACACGCCAAACAAAACAGCCTCTCAGGAAAAATCCTCAGAGCCTCAACTGCCACCACCGGCTTTCCACAAGCCTCTCTCTCCCACACCAGCTTCTCTCCACCTCCCACAATCCTCCTGCTCTTGAGGCCGATTGGCTGGGTCACGTGGGCGGAGCCAAAAAAAGTCCCCCAATGAGCAGCTCCGTGGTCTGAAAGGGCAGGGAAATAGTCCAATGAGCATCACCGCAGAGGAGCCAATCAGCTAGATGTTGCTGGGGCCGAGGAGCCAATCAGCTAGATGTTGCTGGGGCCGCTGTGAGCCAATCATCAGCCGGCAGCTGGAAGTTTGCTGGCAGCTGGAAGTTTGCTGGGGCCCCTTTGGCTGTGGCTCTCAACACATTGTATTGTCTTGAGCAACTAATAATAATAAAAATAAATAAATAAAAGATCTGCAAGGTATACTACTAAATGAAAATTCCTGGACAGAACTCTGCATATGCTTTATTCCTGTAGTGAGTACATGCCAGTGTGTATCTGTATATTTAGGATACCTCTGGAAGAAAATACAATCAGTTGGTGATGAGCCGGGGGTGACCGGACTTGGTATTTGGGGACTGAGGATCAGGGATGGAAAGGGGGCCTGCTTTCCCTTAGAAGCCTTTTTTTTGTAATTTTTGGAGTTCTTCATTTACAATCATGTTGAGCATCTTCAGGGGGCCCCACACCTGACTCCTGAACCACCTGAGAAATAAGAGGACTCAGAAGATAAAAATCAAAATATCATCTTTATTATGAATATGGCCAACATGGGAGAACGTAGCTTATACTGTAGCTGCAAAGAAGAGGATATCAGAATTCTGAGCTCCATAATCAACTCAGCTGGACCAAAGAAAGTCTTCCCTGCTCCATAAAAACAATTCAGTGGCTCAGCCTGCCCCTAAGGACTCCCAGAAGAGATCCCATCCTCTTTGAAACGTACACCCAAAAGATTTTTAAAAAGGAAGAGGAAGGGCAGATGGCATACGCCCAGTTCCTACTCTCAGTCTCACGTCAGACAGGACGTCCCAGTTGGGAGTCCGCAAGGGGTATTACACCAATGGAGCCTTTGTACAGGGAAGGAAGCAGGGGCGAGAGAGAAGCAGCAATCACAAATCGCTCGAAAAATCCATTAGGGCTGGGGGTGTAGCTCAGCGGTGAAACGCTTGCTTAGCATGAATGGAGACCCTGGGTTCCATCCCCAGCACCAAAAATAAAGAAAAAAATATTCATGATGTTTAAAAATCAAGGTAAAGAAATTGAGGTTCAAGATGATGAAATAATTTATTCAACATCACACAGCTAGTAAATGACAACGAAAATTTAAATCAAGTCCTCTGCACTAAAATTCCTCGCATCTTGCCTCAGTACCATAGCTGCCCCACAGCACTAGTGGCAGCGGACCCAGAAAGGCAAAGTCAGGTGGCGTGATAGAGCCTTCGAGAGCCTATGTCTTTCCAAGATAGAGCAGCTGCTTTAAGCAGCTGGATTTGAGGGGAAAGCCAGTAAAAGAGGGTTTGATAAAGGCGGAGGCTCTTGGTGGGAGTACCCAGGTTTAGGAGAAAGTCCGGTTTAGGCAAATAATCCCTTGAAGAGGCCACAGCAGGAACAGAGCAGCCAGCCCCACGAGGGCAGCAGAGCCCCGGGAATTGTCATCTCCCTTTGGCTGACTGTAGGAAGCTCAGGGAAAACGCTGATATGAAACCCGTCTGCCAGCCCCACAGCTAGAAGTCACGTTGGCTTTCCCATTCAGAGCCCCAAGATCAAAGGTATACAGTGTCCTGTGGCCATCAATTATATGTGCTGTACCAAATTGATCATTCTTTTTCTTGAAGCTTCCTATTTTTAATAATGTGTCCTGAATTGGATCGATCAATGTCTGCCTCTCACCTTGTACAATGGGATGTCCTAACTGAGCCTGAACTGGATTGCCATTTGCAGAACCAGAGGGCTAGTGGCCCTTGTTGCAAATTCCACATATGGCCACAGAGGGTGACTGGAGCTGTTTTGGTGCAGGGGAAAGGGAGCCCTTTTGATGTTATTTGAGACCGGCAGGGAGGGAGGCTGTATGGAATCATTCAGGCTTAATATTCACACCCTCATCCCTTCCCAGACTGCTGAGGGGTTTGACTTCCCTGCCTATGGAGAGAGAAGTCAGGGTGCAAACTGACACACTGTGCTCATGAAAGACTTTTGTTCAAGAGTCTGGATCTAATCACAAAGGGCACATGCAGAGTCCTATCAACAGCCAATCTCCCTGTCCTAACCCTGCTCACATCAGGGCTGCTTGAGTATCGCTAAGACTGAGGTTGGTCAGCACCCCCATTAGAAGGAACTATGGAATTTTGAAGAGAGGGGTTCTGATGAGGACCACTGACGCAGGCATGGGGAACCCTATGAACTCCCGGAAATAGCAGGAGAGGCACTGAACCGGGAAGGGAAGTGCAGCTACGCAGATGAGAGCTCCAAGTATTGGAGAGTCTGGCCCTAATGACAATATCACCTCTCATGTTCCCATGGCTGCTAATGCCATGATCTTGATTCATGTTTTCTGATTTGAATGGATATGTCACTTGGTTCCTCATTGATCAGAAGCAGCATCCCTTCACTCTGATAGCAGTTTCCCGTAAAGGTTATGATGAATGGCCAACAGTCTTTTCCTCAAGAGAATCTGAGATCTACTGATTTAATCTAACTCCCCTTGGTGGGGTGGGACAGCATTTAATACCAATTCAGAAATATATATATCAGGGATTGAACCCAGAGGTGCTTAACCACTGAGACACATCCCCAGCCATTTTTATTTATTTATTTATTTATTTATTTATTTATTTATTTATTTATTTTTCGAGACAGGATCTCCCTACATTACTTAGCGCCTTGCTAAGTTGCTAAGGCTGGCTTTGAATTTGGAATCCACCTGCCTTCACTTCCCAAGTCACTGGGATTATAGGCATATGCCACAGTGCCCGGCTGGAATATAACACATTTTAAGGAAGTTTTCAAGAAATACTTTTTCCAGTAATACCCTAGGAGGAGTTAGTCATACCCTGGAGTTCATTAAACATGGATCAGAAATTTATTGGATAACAAATAAAAATGACTTTCTGACCCACCCTGACCCAGATGCAGGAGAACTAATGTCTGGAGATGTTGTTTGATTGCAGCCCTGCTCAGTGTGATCTACTACAGCTCTTCTGACTGTCACCGTTGTTAACTCATCACAAATGATTTGCTGGCGAGTTGAGAAAGTCCTTCAGAAAGCCTGAGAGATCAGAATCAGTCCCCGAGATGTGGGCCAGTTGTCATGGTGATACTATTGTAGCATCATCACTTTATTTATGAACTAAATAAAAGAAATCTTCAGTCACATCTGTTCAGTATGAGCCATTTCCTTTGGAGTCAGGACATATAGGAGGACCTTCCAAGAGTTGCCTACTTTGTTGGGGAATAGAAAAAGGAAAATTCAGTTGAGATCTATTGCCTACCTGAATGCTTCTGCAGCAAAAATTGCAAACTCTCTCATGGGAGCTTCCTGGGGACTAAGACCAAAGTTGGTTTGCAGGGCTGAAATCTGATGTCATGACTGCAAAACTCATTGGTCAGTCAATGTGGAAGCTTGGCCCCTGGGCCTTGTGTTGGCCTCCTCCAAGCTTAGATGATGTGAATGCAACTGGGTTCTCCAGAACCCAAGAATGTCAAAGTAGCAGGGCCCTTGCTTCAGGTTACCACATTTTAATTGCCCTAGTGGGAGGAAGCAGACCTTGACAGCAACAGCTTGCTCAACTCCTTGCTAAACATATAGTGCTGGCTTCCACTGTCACCTTTCATAGCACCCTGTGTTTCCCCTTACTCCAAGTGACAACCTTATAGTTGTGTGTTTCGGTGGTGGTTTGTCTCCCTCGCATTTTATACCACTCCATGTAGGCTGATGCTATTTTTTTTTTTTGCTCACCATTATATCCAGCATCCAGCATGGTTCTTATTGAATGAATGAATGAATGAATGAATGAAGAAATGAAGGGAAAATCCTAGGTAGTAAGGGAATGGGGGTTCCAATTTACAGAGAAGTAAACAGGTTCAAAAACATAAAGAGCTGCCCAAGGGCATGCCTTAAAGAAGTGACAAAGAAGTTGGTTTGCAAAAACATAGATCGTGATTGTGTCGCAGAGGGAGTGGTCGCTGGTTGTTCTGCCCATGTCCCCCACCCTCCACAGATCCCAGAGTCCTGGAGGACTAACAGCCAGAAACACCATGGGAGCTACCACTTTGCTTTCTCAGGCCTCCTGCTCTGGCCACCGTCAGAAAACCCCAGGGAGAGCACAAGTCCTTACAGCCTTGGCTTTGGATTTCAGCTTCTCCAGGCCACAGACTCGTGTGTCACCCTGTGTCTCGGGTTATGTTTTGTTTTTTCCCTCTTTCCTTGAAATGTTCCTTTTACACTTTCGTACCCAGAGGAGGTTGGGGTTTATTTTGTAATTATGTCTACAGTCTTCATTGCCTAACATGTGTCTGAGCATAAAAAGAAAAAAAAAATTAAAAAGCCAGGGGCACTTGCATCTGTTATTTTTTGCTTTGTGTGCACTTCAGAGCTTAGCAGAATCACCCCATGGTGGCTAGAGGATCTTCCAGACAGTTGAGACCAGCACTGGTGTTTCTGATGCTTTCCCAAAGGGAAAGATGAACAAATCACGCAGTCTCTTCTCTATTTAGGAACTGGAGAGACCTGAAGATCAGGTCGCTGTGGGGCACAGCACCCAGAACAGAAGAATCAAGAATGGAACTTACCAAGGACGTCGGATTCACAGGAGAAGCTTGGCTGTTCTGGGGGCCTCTACCAAGGCCTTTACCTGTAGCCACCCAAGAGAACAGGAGACACAAAGCTAAAGGGCAACTTCCTTGCCTCAAGACTAGGGTTAAGACCCCAGAGACTGTCCTCTCCCACCCACCCCTTCTCAAGGAGACCTCTCTGTGCCCACTTACCCGGGGTCTCAGAAGCTCCTTCCTTTGACAGGAGGAGCCTTGGATCCTGAAATTCCTAAACAAAATGTTTAAATCAAGGAGTAAGGCTGCCACCAAAAGCTGGTGTGCTGTGGAAGCAGGTGACCCTCCAGATAAGAAGGGCATGCTGTGGTGGTCTCAGGGCTTCCCTCCGCCCTGTCTACACACACCTCCAGTAAGAAGGCTACAGTGCTCCTCTGCCTCCTCTCATGATATCTTTGTCACCGTGACACAGATATTTCCCCCAGCCCATGGACTGGCCACCTTGGTCTCTAGGTGCACAGGCAATAAGAGGGGAGCCACATTGATTCATTGAAAAATTGCTCCTTGACCTCTTTCATAGGCTTTAATTCCTGTCTTCCTTATCCCCACTGCCAAAGGCTACTTACCCCTTCTATTCCTTTGACTTCTCCTTCTCTTGGACAAATGACTGATTATAAAGATGATCCCCAAACTGGTAAGCAGTACACAAATGATAAGGATGGACATCCTGGAAGGAATTAGAGCCAATTTCACGTCCCTTGGAAGGAACCACCATTTGGTTTTCTGCTCCATTTCGCCTTTTCTGAGATCTGCAACCGCCACTCCCAACCCAGCCATAGTAGCTCCTGGGAACTGTATTGCTTTAGAGTGACCCTGTCTCCCATGGACCACACATGCATAGACCTAGTGGACATCTGATCAGGCTGGGCCAGTGAGCCCCTTCCTCAGAAATCAACTGGGAATTGAGATTAGGAAGATGAAGTCTCAAACTGGCCAGTCTCATGAACGGAGAGGGATAAATCAAGATGCCTTATTTTGTGGCAGAAGGAGGAGGAGGAGGAATAAAGGAAATATCAAAGATCAGTACAGAAAGAAAAAGAAGCAAAAACATACAGGAGTAGCCGATTACAAGGGGAGATGAAGTCTGCAGATACTCCTGGCAATTTCAGAGGTGGCTTCATCCCAGCCCCAGCATTTGAGACACTGCTCACTCCTTAAAATAAATGCCCCCCCACCTCCCGGGTTAAATTAAAGTAGCTAAAGGCAATTTTTGCTGCTTCCAAACAAGAGTCCTAAACTATTTATATATAGATATTTTTCTTTTGAGATACTAGAGATTGAACCTATGACCTTGTGCATGTTAGGCAAGAGCTCTGTTTTGTTTTGTTTTTTTTGTAATTAATTTATTCTTTTTTTAAGAAACCAAATAGTCCTATTGAGGATAGGTAGTTCAGGTGGAAAGTAATATGCACCTGGAAAGTAGTATTATGTTGTTGGATCCCTTCCTTCCACTCCCTTCCCAAGCCCATCTGTCTTCTAAGACTCACCTGGAGCGGTCGGCCTTGTGGATGATTCTGGAAGCCCTGCAGCTTCTGTTCTTGTTGCCTGGTGAGTCTGAATCACAAAGGATTACTGAGTAAGTGGGGCCCATACCCAGGTCCTTCCTCGGGGCCTTCCAGCTGCAGCTCTACCTGCCATTCATTCACAATCTCCAGAGAGCGAGCACCTATTGACTTCCAGCAAAGCATAGGCACCAAGCACAGTTGTATAAATGTGCCCTGCACAGGAATCAAGACTAAGGGGACAGGTCGGGAGTGGAATCCAGGCCGTGGTCACTGGACCCCATGCTCCTGAAGCACCTTTTCCAGGTTTGTATGAAGGCCCCACGTGGACTACAGATAGCCCGCGGTAACAGACCCAGGCTGAGGGCCACTCCCATAGGTGGGAACAACCAGAAGGCCAGTCCTCGGCTTAAGGAACAGATCAGTAGGTGATGTAACTGTCACATGCTTCTGACAACCACAAAGAACTCAGTGGGAGAAGTCCCACCACAGTCACCCACATTGCCTCCTCTGAAAAGATTTGGAAGGGGCGTGTTTATCTAAACTGAGGAACACATTTAGATGGACTTCTGTCATCCTGAGCTTCAAACTCAGGACATGCTCTACAGTGAAATAAAAGCAGAAGCACACAAAGCAGGAAGACACCACAGTGAATGACACCACACATTCCCTGTGACACTGGCTAGGTCAAGCACCAGCAGGTCAAGTGTAAACAAGGATCTCTTTCCAGCCTAGGAAGGGGTAGGGTGGGGATCCCTTAAGTCCTCTGGTCTGTTTTCCTACTGTCTTTGTGCTCCAGATTGTGATTAAAGTCTTTACTTCTAGAAGTGAAATAAGAAACAATAAGAAGCCCCCCCCCCAAAGACAAAGGCTTTCAGGTGCAAAAAGAAGTTTCCAGGATTCAGCAGAAGGAGTTCATGAGTGAGCATCTGCCCCCAACTAGCCTCTTCCAAGGCCTATCAACCGGCTTGCCACAAGGGAAGGGATGTTCCAACAGTGGACAGTGGCCCCAGGGACCAGACACACTCGCTTTCCCCAGACTCCCAATTAATCTCAGCACCATGCATGACTACCATACCTTGGAGGGAGAGACCATGTCACCCCCAGAGAACCAGGGGAGAGCCTGAGTTGGTACTCCCATCTTCTGAGTTTTTACCACACCGACAAATGCACAGCCCCCTGGGTTACCCAAGTAAAACCACTGACAGCCTCTACCTTTTCCAGACCGAAACTCGTTGGCCTGGCCTCCTCTGCTGTCAGTCACAATCAGCTCTGTAAAATCCATGTCATCCCTGGCAAAGTCTCGCTGGATGCCACACCAGTACCAGCCCGTGTCTTCCTTGGTCAGGCAGGACACAGTGATGATGAATTGGCTTCCTGTGTCCTTCAGGGCCACACGGTCCGTGCTGTTGGGGGTCAAAGCCATGATGTGGCAGTAATCCCGGAAATAACCTCGGCACCAATATTTGGTACGATGCTTATAGTGGGCGTCGTAATTGCAGCTGGCAGAAGCTGTGCCTAGCACGAAGCTTTCCTTCACTGTTTTGTCCATGACCATGGCATCTGTGAAGACACACACACACACACACACACACACACACACTGTTATTCTTCCAAGCATGCTGCAGTTTCTCCCCGCCTGTCCACCTGAAAGATAATTAAAGAATTGGAGGCTGGTTTTTATTGCCTGTTTTCGGTAGACAGCTGAGCTGTGTCCTGCTAAAATTGGTTATAGAATATCTTTGGACAGAGGTCTTTAAAAGAGGTAATCAAGTTAAAGTAGGATCACAGGAGATTGTCCTTAATCTAATATGGTTAGCATCCTTAATAAGTGAATAAGAGATTAAGATATGGAAAGAGGGATGACCATCTGGGGTCACAGCAAGAGGATAGCCTACAATGAGCCAAGGAGAAAGGCATCAGAATGAAACCACATCTGCAGGCACCTTGGTCTTGGACTTCTTTCTACCCTCCATAACTGTGAGGAAATACATTTCTGTTGTTTAAGCGATAGACTGTGGTATTCTGTTATGGCCGCCCTAGGAAACCAACATGGCAACCCCAGAGAAGTCTCTATTCCTGGTCTAAGGGACAGTGCACTAGAGGCCTCTTGCCATTGCCTGGTGGGGAGCCTGGAAGAGCCGGAGGTTCTCTGTCAGCACACCCTCTGTCCCTGGCTACCCACCCTACCTTGGCAGCCTCAAATAGAAAGTGAAAATTGTGGAGGCTTCTACTGGCTGCATGGGGCTGAAGTCAGAGGGGCTCAGGTTCTGAGCCAGGAGTTTACTATCTCCTCCATGCAAGACTGGCCATGGGCACCTCTATCACATCAGGATATTGCCTACTGAGGAACTCATGCACAACAGGTCCAGCAAAGAAAAGAGATGGCACGGCAGAGCTCATCCCTCTCAGCCCTCCAGCTGCTGTGTGCTAGGCTTGGGGTGTCACCAACCTGCAAAGCATGCTCACATCCTAGATGTCATTTGTTCTCCTAAAAAACCCACAGGGAGGATCGCATGATCCTCGGGTTGGGGGTGGGGGGGTCACACTGACACTGACCCAGAGACCAATGCAGCAACTCCAAAGGTGACACTGCTGAGGGGTGACACAGCAGGGCACACCCCATGCTCTGAGTGAGTCCCATCTTCGGTGTCAGGCATAGGCAGAAGGAAAAAGTAGTGTGGACACATCTGCACAGATATTTTTGAGGGGAAAAAAAGGAAGGGAAGGGGAATTTGGGTAAACTAAAAGAGAAAAAACAGAGCCCTCATTTTAACCAAGGGTTCCAAGCTCCCAACAATCCTCTTATCAGAGGTAGGTTCGAGAATTAATAGAGACAAGACCTGTTTTCACCTTTTATTTCCCCACTCATTTAGGTGGCTCGAGCTGATAAGTAGGGACTCCAAACAGGAAGAGAGAAGAAAATGCAAGGTCTCCAGGAAGGTCACAGCCTGGAGGGCAGAGGTGTTCCTTCCTCTTGTCTTACCTGAAAGAAGAGCCAAGGAGAGCAGGTCCCATGACTGGACCTTCAACTGGAACGACAGGAAGAACCCAGGGACCTCAGGAATTTCTGGATCTGTTCAAGGAAAAACAGGTGTGTTTGGGCTTAAGAGTTTTACCCCTCTTTGGAGAGATCAAGATGGCTTCAAATGGGAACCACAGGTTATTGCAAGCAGTCCTGGTGTGTATAGCTAGCCCAACTGTCCACTGAACGATGGCATCTCATCAGAGGGATGACATTTACCAACACAAACTTATTATTTATGGGGCAACTAAGAATATTCTGGGCTTCCCAGCAGAGCCAAAAATAGCCATGGAGACACCCCTCCTGGATAAACCTACTCTGGCACATATGGCGCTGTGCCGACACTCAGAAGAACACAGACACACACCTCGCTGCTGGCACACATTAGGTGTGCAACCACACCCTGTCTTGCTAATGCTCTGGGTATTATCAGAGGCCACTGCTTTTGCCCCTTCACCACTCCTGAGACCAAATGCCTATCCAGATGGGGTGGGGGGGGGAATCCCAGCAAAATTCCTAACTAACCTAACTCCCAGGGGAATGCTGCCGGCTCACCTGGGGAATGTGGTTAGGAGTGGAGCATGCCAGCTGTCAGGAGCAGTTGTGTCTGAATCTGCAACACGGGAGCAGGCAGAGGTGTCAGCAGCCCGGGCAGCAGTCTTCAGTATTCTTGAGAGCTTTCCTAGATAGAGCCGGGACAAATCAGGGAGGTCTGTCCATGAAGCAGCAGCAACGGCAGCAGCTTCCTCTGATTCCTAATGGGACTCATCCTCTGACCACTCATTTTAAGTTTGACTCCTTGAACCACCTTAATTTCTTGAAGCTGGTTGCTACTTATCACACTCCAGAGCTAGCACTCTCACCAAGGGCCGGATGTGGATGGTTTTCTAGATCATGCAATAATGTCTTCCCTCAAGAAAGGAGAGCCTTCCTCTAACACACAGGAACTCAGCATCTGGGCCAGCAGTAAGTTTGTATCATGGTAGGTGTTTTGCCTACATTAATTCATTTACTCCTTCAAAAAACCTCTATGAGTTTAACAAACAAATTGCATGGGGGGTGGGGGTGGAGTGGAAGGAAGAGAAAGAGAACCCATAGATTAAACTGGATTAAAGAGACATAGGGACAAATACTTATTTGCATCCTGTTTTAAAATAATTCATGTCATTAGGTAGTTGATACGGATAAGAAATATTAAGAAATAATTATTAATTTTGTTTCAGATGTGATCATGGTATTATAATAGCCAGCCTTCAAGATGGCTCCTGGTGTACATGCCCATATGTATGGTCACTCTGAAATTGATCATACAGGCTGGTCTGTGTGAGCAACAAAACATGGCAGACATTATGGTGTACACTTTGGATGCTAGATCATAAGAGGTTTGCAACTTCTACCTTAGTCTCTTATGCTGACCCCTCTTGGGGAAGTCAACCACCATGTCCTGAGGACCAAACAGGCTATAGAGACGCTCAGGCGGAAAAAAGCCAATCTGCCAGGCATGTGAGAGCCACCTTGTAAACAGATCCTTCAGCCACAATCAAGCCTTCAGATGACTGCAGACCCAGTAACCTCATGAGAGACCAGGAGCATGAACCATCCAACCAAAATATCCCTTGAATTCCTGACTCACGGACAGGACAGCACAAGATATAATTGTCATAAATCTCTAAATCTGGGGATAATCCCTCATGCTACAGTGAATAATTAATAGAGATATTATAGTCCTATTTTGTGTGTGTGTGTGTGTGTGTGTGTGTGTGGTGCTGGGGATTGAACCCACGGCCTTGTGCATGCAAAGCAAGCACTCTACCAACTGAGCTATATCCCCAGCCCCACATAGTCCTATTTTTTAAAAGCAGTTCTTTCCTCTGTCAAGGCTCTATTGCTCAATATTGCTCAGAAATGTTACTATGAAACCAAAGAAAATGCTGGCAGAAAGAGGAACAGATTATGCGCAGATAGGTAACAGCAAAATGCCCAAGATGTGAAAATGTCACATGTAAAGCAAATGAAAGGGCTAGAGTTACAGAGAATGACCGATGTGTGTCCTAGCCTGCTGAGTACAGCTTGTTGTTGTGAGTTCCACTGCTCTACCTGCAGGGTAGAATTAATTTTTATTCTATTTAGATGTGTCAATAAGAAGGCAAATGGGAACTAAGAATACGCTGAGTGAGAACTTCAAAACATCTTTAATAAGTACAAAAACCAAAATGTTTACAGATGAAATCATTTCATGTCAGGACAACAGAGTAAGGCAAGTGGGTGTGGCCACAAATGAGACAAGGTTGACCATAAATTGATCATTTTTAAAGCAGGATAACGGATATTTGAGACTCATTACTGTAGTTACTCAAGTTTGTATATTAAAAAGTAAAAAACGAAAACACTTTGACTTGAGTGTCAAATGAGGAAAATGGAGGTTCAGAAATTTAAGGAGCTGGCCCAAGTTCACACACCCAGTAAAGCCACTGGGATCTGATGCTACATTTGGAGAGGGTAAGGGGAACAAGTAAAAAGAAAAAAGAAAAATTCCTCTTTCCATTATAGTATACTTGCTTCCCCAACTGCAGCAATACATAAAGTTGTAGAGCACTTTAGAGTTTACTAAAAGACTTTACATACTGTGTCATCTGAGTGACTGGGGCAAGATGTGGCCCAAACTTTCTTATTCCTTCCACTCAGCTCTAGTATCTAAAGGCAGAGTTTCTGTAGAAAATGTGCACTTAGTTGTAAGAAACTGAATACACGCAATGGCGAGACCATATAAAAACAGAAATCTGACTCATAACCTCCAGCAACCCGCTCAAAAGCCAACACCTTATCTATAATATACAATAAACCAGCCTGTGCTAAGTTAGGCTTAAAGGAAATCAGATTATTATCTCTAGTGACAATTTAGGAAGCCAAAAATAAACCCTATAACAATCCCCACAAATTGCTAGGAGTTAATTAATAAGTGATGTCATCCCAATTTTTTTTTTTTTTTTTTGTACTAGGGATTGAATCTAGGGGCACTTAACCACCGGGCCACATCCCCAGCCCTTTTTGTATTTTATTTAGAGACAGGGTCTCACCAGCTTGCTGAGGGCCTCACTAAGTTGCCAAGGCTGGCTTTGAACTCACAATCCTCCTGCCTCTGCCTCCCGAGCTGCTGAGACTACAGGCGTACCCCACTGCACCCAGCCATTCCCCAATTTTTGTCCCAACTTCCAACTTAGGACCAACCAGATATGCACCCTCAACCAATCATACAAAATGCCCCCACTTCAGTTAGCCTACAAGTTCCCCATCCTAACACCTTCCAATCAGGACACAGTTGAAGTCTTTCCTTTTTCCCTCTGTTAAAAAAAGTTACCTGGACTTCAGTGGCTTCAGCACCTTGAGTTTCTCCATAGTCAAGTTGAAACCAACTCAGTGTAAAACCATAAAACAGCACTTAATTTTAATCAGAAACCACCCAACTGGCCTCTAATGTGGGACTTCGATAAATACATCAAATCAAAATTCACTTGATCAGTTATACAAATAATGTACAAATATATTTGTCTTGCTTCCGCAAATGCCTTCTAAAAGTCCCCCCACCCCGACCCCTCTCAGGGTCGTCCTCAACTACTTGCTGTCTAGTGCAGCCCAGTTGAATGCTCAGATAAGCTCATTAAAATTTTAGTGTTTATCTTTATCCTTTAGCCTTCCCACTCCTCTGCCTGCCTGTGAGCATTTTCCAAAGGCTAGCGATGGTGGTCATCTTCTTTGCTACAGCAAGCTCAGAATAAATAGACTTTGCTTCTTCTCACTAAGCGGGTCTTTGTTTATTTTCACACTCAACTCAATAAAATAATAATTTTAAAAGGTAAGCAAACCCAGTTACTCAACGTTCACCTTCGTTCTAGATTCTTCCTATGGAGAAGATGGAAGCAAATCTCCGTTTTATCTGGGTGGTCCTTTAACCTACTCTCTTAGAATAGAAGCCCACAGCTACCCTTTACTATCTGGCTACACAAGGACCCACAGGAGACTCCCGTGACACTAATCTCTAAACCTGAAACCAGGGTGGCTCTCCCTATGTCTAACCAACCTCCTCACCAATGATTTTTGGTTCGTCTTTTTGAGTTTACTCTAAAAAGGATATTTTCTCTCTAAGGACTTCCTCTGGGCTAGTGCAACACCTTATTTCAAGAGATTCCTATTTGGCAAAAAAAATGCAAGCTGTTGTGGCAATCAGGGGTTCGGGGGAGAAAAGGGGAAGGGAGAGAAAAAAATAAAAGTAGTTTTGAGGGCTGGGGCTGGGGCTGGGGCTCAGTGGTAGAGCGCTTGCCTCGCATCTGTGAGGCCCTGGGTTCGATTCTCAGCACCACATAAAAAATAAAGGTATTAAAAACAACAACAAAAAAAGCAGTTCTGAAACCCAGGAACTAAGGCTCGTCGAATGATATCAAAGGACCAGGACAGTTAGGTGCTCTGACTTGAGGGAAGTAGTGACTTTAAATCAAGTTTCCAATTTAATGGAACTTTAATGAAACTTTAATGGTGGGCAGGGGCTACATGTTGCTATAGCAACTGGGTTAGAGAGTAAATTAAGAGTCATAGTGTGAAGATTACCAGGAAACAGAGCTCGACAGCACTTCCCCTTCATTCTCCAACAGGGTAGAGTTTATAAACTCAGGACCTCTATCTGGGGATGTTCATTAACTAAAACCAAAAATTAAGAAAGGGGTAAAGTTCAAACTTGATACTTCCTGGCTTGAAAGAAAGAGAAATAAGGACCCTTTGCTAAAATAGCAATGTTAGCAAGATAAATTTGGTTACCAGGCTCTGGCCCAAGATTAGGTTTAGGAAATATTTCCAGGAATGGCTGAGATACCCTTATGCTCTTGGTTTAATTGGAACCTTCATCCTGCTGCACTTGTCAAGTTAATACACCTGGAGTGAGCGTCCACGCACAGCTGCAGATTTGGAGGCCAAGCCAGAGATGCCTGGAGGCTCCTGGAATGCCTGGAGCCACACTCAATGTGGGAACAATAATGAGTGACACCTGTCCTGTCAATATCCTGATTAATTAAAGATCAGCAAAAGTAGCTAAGGCAAAACCCCCACCAATTGTCACATATATACACTGTAGCTTGAACCCATCCACCTGTTAATTGTACACAAGGTGAGCTTGAGAGTTTGGATTTGAAGTTATCAGCGCTTCCTTAGTGTCTGAGAATAGATGGCAGGAAGCTTGGATTTTTCCCCTAGGGCAGGCCTGAGCTTAAATCCACTACTTGTTAATCATGTGAATCACAGGCAAGTTACTTAACTTCTCTGTTGCATCAGTCTGTTTTTTCTGTGAAAGGGAGATAAAAAGAATAGTTGCAGTACCTACCTCACAGATTGTTGGGACCAAAGGAGACTGTGCACATGGAATGCTTGATGCAGAGAAAGTATTCAATGAATAAACTGTTGGTTGTCTCTTTTTGCCCTACACCCACTACTCCTCTTAGAATGAAATGCTAGGGGAAATGATCAGGGCTCTTTCTCGAACAATAGGTGAATAGTTTATAAAGTTGGCAAGTGCTCTGATCAGCCCAGGAATCAGGAGCAGGGTGTCCTGGGGAAACTGGTAAGAAGGTGAGCATGCCATCTAGCTCCAGGTAACCAGCAGGCTGAATGGCCCAAGCAGCTGGCTGGGTCTTCAAGCCCCAACTGACCAGCAAAGAGCCATACAACAGTTAGTGATCATCTTTTATTTACACAAATACATCTCCAGGTGAATTCAGCAGTGTATGACCCCCTTCAGCTCAATTCAATCCTCCTGTTCCCACCCTCTTCTGGGAATCTTCTGAGAGCAGGTTCTCTTCTAGAACTCAGACACCATCACATAGGTGTCCATCCCAGTTAGAACCTCCTGTCAGTAAGTCAAGCAGACACCCTTCCAGTTCCATGACTCCTTCTGTTTGGGAAGGAGGAACACAGTCATTAATACACTATCCCTCAAGTAGGGCCTCCAGGAAATTGAATTAGAGAAGAACAAGGAAAAAATAATGGAGTGGAAGAAGAAGGTAGTAGTGATGGTATCATTGCAGGCAACTAGCCTTCACTGGGCTCCCGACCTAGTGAAGGAATCAAGGGTACCTGGTTAGAAGGATAGGCCCACAGTGTTGATGCTGAATCCAAAGGTCAATGAGACAGAGGCATTTTTTCCTGGACAACTACCCAGAAATTTGTTCAGTGCCTGGGTTGGTGGGATCAGAGGACTGGCAGACTCTACAGGTTTTGAGGATCAAAAGGTAGGTTTCCTTGAACTTCCTTATTTTGCAAGCATAGATGATAGGGTTCATCATGGAGTTTGCATGGGACAGCAGGATGCTCAGGAGCATCACATACTCTGGCACCTCAATGTTAAAGTACAAAATACAGTTGATGAAGGACAAAGGCAGCCAGCACAGAGCGAACCAGAAGAGAACCAGAAACAGGGACCTGGCTGTCTTGAACTCCCGCCCATAATACAAACTTGTCTCTTTGGAGCCAGAAAAGCTCTGATTGAGTTTGTTCCGGATGACATAGAAGATGTCCATATAGATGGTGCACATGATTATCAGAGGGATGAAGATCCAGGTGAAGAAGCTGAAGAAGACCATGTACTCCATGCTCATGACAGAACGGAAACGGCATGGATACAAGGTGTCATCTTGGGGGTACCTTGAGGTTTGCTTCCCATTCCAGCCAAGCATGGGGGTCAATCCCACCAGGAAGGACACCAGCCAGCAAAGACCCAGAGCCAGCCATATTCTTCTTTGAGTGGTGACCCTCCTGTATCTGTTCGAATGGAAAAGAACCAGTGAATTCACAGCAGGAATTATGGAGATAGGGGAGGAGGTGAGGGTGGGGGGACCCAGCACACACCCTCTCGATTCCTCAATCTTCTGTTAAAAGAGGAGAGCTCTGATAGTCTATGGTGATTCTAAGACAAGACGAGCAGACACTGATTAGAGAACAATTCAGCAGGACTTCTCTAAAGAACAACAATTTAGAATGGGTCAGGGATATGCTGTCTAGAGTCTGGTGTCTGCACACTCCAGTCACGGCTCCATTTGCAGCTCAGGAATTCTTCAATGCCTAGCGTGTAACATGTATCGAAGTCTCCAGGGATCACCTACCTGGCTATTGTGCAGAGGCTCATAAATTACACTACGCCTCTCCCTCCCTTCCCTCTCCCCGAAACTGCCCCTGTATGTCTATCTGCAGAGTCGTCCATACCAGGCTCTCTCCCCAAGAGAAAAGAGAAGAATCACAGACAAGGCAATTAGGACACATGGGGAATTCAATGTCTCCACTTGGCTGCCTATTCTCCTCACGTAGTCACATGTTCTTTGCACAAAGGAGAACTTTTTTAGGGGAGGGACAAAAGCTCTCGTACCTCCCAAAAAGAAGACAAAGAAAATATACATTCTACGAACCCCTTTCTCAACATTGTGGCAGGCATAGAATAGTCGCCATGGTCATGTCAAAGTGCTTTAGAGCCCTTACCAGACTATCCATGGAGTCCCCGTTTCTCCCTTGAAATGTCCCTCTTGGCAGCAATCTACACAGACTGCAAGAGGGACACTAATATTGTTAAGTGCTCTCTACTCAGTAGACTTCAATTAACACTCACAACCAACTGGAGATATGTTTATGATAATCTCCATTTCATGGATGGCAATGGTGAAAAGAATAGTAATTGTAGCTACCATTTATTGAGCACAGTCTATGGAACAGGAATTTTCTAAGGACTTCGCCATGTGTTACCACATTGAATCTGATGAGGAAGGTGCAATTATTATTCCCATTTTGTAGGTGAAAAAAATAAATAAAAGAAATCACAGACAAGTAACATAAGCAAGCTGGAAATGGTGGACTTGTGATTGAAAGGAGATGAGTCTGGCTCAGAGCATCTTAATCAGAGCATCATCTTATGACACAGACGAGGAAACGGAAATTGAGAAAGTTAAATAACATGCCCAAGGTCAGATTGCAAGGTCAGAGATTTGAACCCAGACTTGTTTACCTACAAAGCTTTGCAAGCTCCCTCACCAGGCTCTCTCCCCAAGACCAATGCAATTAGGACACGTGGGGAATTCAATTTCTCCACTTAGCAGTGTGTTCTCCTCACAGAGTCACATGTTCTTTGTACAAAGAAGAACTTTTTTTGGAGGGGGAAAGCTCTCGTACCTCCCAAGAAGAAGAAAAAGACAATATACATTCTAAGAACCCCTTTCTCAACATCGTGGCAGGCAGAGAATAGGAAGCAAAGTTAAAATACTAGCCTACATTTGCAAAGCAACACAACCTTCTGTTTGTCTTCCTCTTATTCCAATTATTCCAATTTCTCCTAAAACATCTTTGCTGTAGGTTTTACTCATTTCTAAAACTCAACAGCATTTTCTATTAAAGATGCATCAAACTTTTTTTTTTTTTTTTAGCTCCTCTGGGGACTGAACACAACCCAGGGTCAGTGGAGAAGGGCTTAGAGCATTCCTCTGAAAACATTCCTGTTTCTCAATGATAAGTCTCAGCTCATCATTGCTAAAATCTCACAAACTCTCACCATATAGTGAGAAGACATTTGTTGTCTTCTATCAACGTCAAAGGCTAATTTTAATTCATTTTCACTGGAAAAGCCTGCAATCTGAACTTTGTAGCCCCTTGACCAAGATGAGGAAACAGAAATTGAGAAAGTTAAATAACATGCTCAAGGTCAGATGGCAAGGTCAGAGATTTGAACCCAGACCCCTGCAGCATCCCATCCCTCTTCAAGCAGGTTACCTGACAGTGAGCTTGACCCGCAGGTATCTGTCCACAGCAATGGCCAGCAAGGACATGATAGAGGCATGGGTGAAGATCAGCAGCACGCAGGACATGAAAAGACAGCTGTAGAAGTGCATTGGGATGTCCAGGCTGATGACAATGGCGAAAGGTATGACCAGCACCCCAACTGCAATGTCAGCCAGGGCTAGGGAGACAATGAAAAAAAAGGTGGTGGTCCTCAGACTGGGGTTCAGCTTGACCACCCAGATGACCAGTATATTGCCCACCATGGCAGAGAGTCCAATAAAAACCTCCAAGGCGATGTAAGGAATTCTGACCCATGGCAGGGTAGTGCTGTTGTCAGACATCATCCTCTCCCAGAGGAACCTCCCAGGTGACCCGTGGGCCAGCAGGATTCGTATCTAGCAGGATTCACAGCTAGTGAACCTAGCTCTTGCCAGACATCTTCCTGGAAGTCTACAGGCAGCAAGTCTGAAACTCAAAACTCACTCACTGCTTCTCTTCCGCGGTGGGGCAATCTCTTGGAGACCCTCTCCTTAGACAGAACCCATCACAGGATGACCGGTTCCAAGCCCCTTTGTGGGCCACACATCCCTGATCTCCCAGAAACCCGGAGGACAGTTCATTGTGTACTGAATCCGAAAGTGTTGCTGTTTTTAGTTCCTGAGACAGGACACACTCAAGGCCTGTGCCTTCTTCTGCCGCCACCCCCTCCCTGGGCTTTTCAAGCCCCATCAAGATAAGCAACCCTCTTCAGGGTGTTTCAGGAAGTGAGATAGGCCAAGAGGAAGTACAGAGCCAGGGACTCTAAGCAAAAAGATGGAATGAACAGTAGAAGGTGGCGTGAGTAGCACAGAAGAGGCTCAAGATGAGATTACATTTCAGAATCCATTCATTCAGGCACTGGATGAGAGTGGGTGGGTGGAGGAGGAGCTGGAAACACTGACTACATGATACCCTTGCTTTCCGCTTTCCTCGAAGAAAGATCCCGTGATAAAGACACACACACAGGGGAAGCAGAGGAATAAGAATTAGATTTTGGTAACAGCCCCCTAACCTTAGCCAGAACTTATTCCTTCTTGGTGCATACTAGCAAGCACCGAGAATTCAGCTGCAAGTGTAGACTCGTTGCTGAGCACAGCTGGTACCCAGCCTTTGCATCAAAGATCCTTTGTCAAAGGGACCAGCAAAGAATCCCTGCTCAGGAGAGCAAAAGCTCAGCATGTCCAGGGAGCTTCACTGCAGAGCCTCCATCTCGCCTTTGCAGTTTACACCCCCAGAAAAGTCTCAGATGTCTTCTCACTTGCACTGGCCTGTGTCAGACCTATTTGAGGAACAGCCAGACAAGAGGACCACCAGTTGTGCAGAAAAAAGAGGAAAGGTAAGGTGTGTACATAATCACCTGGCAAATTTTTCCACTCTTGCTCCCCAAGCCCAAATAGGAACAGGCTTCTATCCAGGAACCAAACCCCCTTTCTCTAAAGCTGATCACCTGGTCCCCAGCTTCTGGAAACCAAATGCTTGGATGCAATTGTTATTTGGTCCAGGTGCTTTTCAGAGCTGCCCCACAGAAGTCATTTCAACCAGGCAAGTTGGAGAGACAGCAAGAAGGAACACTTGGACCTAAGCTCACAGAAGTGGGATGAAGAGTTCGTAATTTTCACCTTAGGCACCTATATATGTTTTCCAGTCAACATTTTTCAATGAGGCACTTGAGAGAAGCCTGTCAGGCTCCTCTTCTTCAGCTCTTCTGCACAATCCACTGATCCTCCTTCAACATCCCAAGTTGGTCCCAGCTGACCCATCTCGTGCTCACCCATCCCAGATGTGTCATTTCTCCTTGAACAAACTCCTCAGATATTCATGGGAAGTCCTCTCCAGCCATATTTCCAATGTTTGCTGTGCCCACACCCCTGTACTGAGGGGGGGCCTTGCAAAAATTCACCAGCCTCCCATGTGGTCTCTCATTCATGATTCTACCTCAACTGCTTTCTTTTTCTCTGCGTCAGAAGAGGAAGTTACTGAAAGAAATTTCTACCCTGTTGCATGATAAAAGCCTTTCTTACCATAAAGTACTCTGAATCTTGGTCAATCACAGTTAAAAAAAACAAACAGTTCCCTAACACCCCCTCACCCCCCAGCTATCTAGTGGTACCAAATAACCTTATAAGAGACAAAGATCTTCCTATGTAGGGATGAGTGGTGTTGCTTGGTTGTTGGTGACTGTACAGGTAATGGGTGGTTTCCTGAAGGGAGCTGGCTTCCTGGGGCCTGCCTCAGCACAGTCCAACCTGTGAGGCTGAGTATGGATGGACCCTGGCCTGGTGGCAAGACGGGAGCAGAGACTTTGCTGGCGACGGGGTGTTGCTTATGCAATGGGCAACTCCTACATCTAGCAAGAAGAAAAACTGATGGCCGGTGTGTAGTCATGGTGAAGAAGGTGGAGTGGGGCAAAGGTGGTCAAGGTCAGGAACAGTGCACGAGCAACTGCTCAGCCCTTGGAAGTGGACTGGTGGACTGGCATTATCAGGAACGTGTCCGGGATGTGGATCTGGAAACCTGGTCAGTCTGTGCTTTCACATTCTTTCCCCTTTTGTTCTCCTTCATTACCTGGGGAGGTTCTTTTGGAACCAGCCCATCTCTGCTGGGGTAGAAAAACCAGGGAAGGGGGTATGTGTCCAAGACTAGTCACCCAGGAGCGAATAACCCACTGGAAGAGGAAGGGCAGGAGACGTACTTGGGGCCACCAACCTAGCCACTTCTTCCCACCTGGGAATTCTGCCCCAACACCTGTGCACCTACCTCAGGGGCTTTTCTGTGAACAAGGCAGGGCCTTCCTTGGTGTTTTCTGAAGAGACACGGGGGTAATTTGAGGGGTGAGGGTCAAGGTTCTACCAGTCACTTTCCATTTCAGCCCATGAATGGGCCCTGAGTGTCCTGTTCACTCTAGATTAAAAATGGAAAGGCTAGCTGGGAGAGAGAACAGACAGGAACCAGGGCACTGGTTGCTTCGTTTACCTGTTCCTCCACCTGCACTCACAGCCCACCCCCAGGCTTGGTTAAGTGTTAACTTCACTGCATCTTCTCTCCCTTATTGGCCTTGGTCCTGAGGTGACCAGAATGATACTGCTGAAACCGCTCCCACCCATCGCCAGTCCCCAAATTAAAAGCCACTTTATCTCCATAGTGCCTCCATATTGCCATTCAAGTCCACGTTCCTTGGGTATAGAACAGCTTTCAGTAGAAGCCCTTCCACAATGGGATCTCACAGTCTCTGCAGGCTCCTGTCACCTGCTTCTCCCCTAGAAACCATACACTCCACCACACCAGGGAACCTGTGACTGGGTCATTCTCTTTCACTTCTTCTCCCCTGTACACACCCTCTCTTGGCCTGGCCAGAGGGCCGGTCCCCTGGAGTCTGCCTAGAAAATAAACTGGCCGTGGGTATATAAGGAGAATCATAGAACAGCTAGGACCTGTCAGGTCCTCTCTGTGAAGTCAGGCACCGTATTAAACATTTTCTAATTCACAGTCTCATTCAATGTTCTCTGGTGGAAAAGACATTGTCATTACTGCCAAATAAGAGGAGGCTCAGAAGGGTTAAATCACTTGTCCCAGGAGCACAGCTAAGGAAGTGGCAAAGCTGGCATTCAAACCCAAGCTGGTGGCTTCAGAGCCTAGGTTCTGAATGATAGCCTTTCCGAAGTGGGGGAACACACGAACAAACATAGGCAGGAGCTTTCAGAAGTACGAGGAGCCCCTGGTTTTGATGTTGCTCTATTACCAACATCAGATCAATATCCTCAGATCTGGAAAAGAGAGTGACCCCGACAATTATGGGCACAAAACAAAAGTGTAAGATGTTTGGCAACTGCTCAGAGTTAAAAAGAGATGGCAGAACCAGAGACAATTGCACAATCAAGCTGCTGGTGAGGCTGGGCCTCAAGGGGAGTTCTGGGCCAGAAAGAAAACCATTTATGGGATAAAAGTGCAAAACAATAATTTTTTTTTATATATAGAGCAATAGAGTATAAGTGAAGTGTGATCCAGGAGATTTCCCCACCTAAAAGGAGAGGCATGCCAGTTTTTAGCTCTACTGGAAGAACTCAACTCCAGGGTTTGCAAATAGCTTCTACTTGAACTCAGAGAATTAACAGCTCTGAAAAAATGTTCATTTTAACTTGCATTTTAGTATCTTTTTTGTTTGGGAGAATCTTTTAAAATTTGCCTGTGTGGAGAGGATTTGTTAAGTTAAAACCAGGCATTTTTATTTAAGAAGGTGCACTGAATTGCAATACACACAAGGCACATGAATGGGTGAAAACAACTCTGAGCTGCTGGGGTTGCTCTCAGGACACCCTGGGTATCCTAACTACCTCATATCAGACCATGTGGGGGCGCCAGAGTCAGTCAATATTGTGAATATTCATGAGCTTAATTTCTTTCCTACATGTGTATATATATATTATTTAAAGTGTTAAAAAAAAAAAAAAAAAAAAAAAAAAAAAAAACCTCCATTACACTGCAGCAGCAAGAATCTGGAGGAATCATAGGCCCTGAATTGCAGGGAAAGGCCTCACTAGTCCCACACTCGGGCCTGGAGCCTCCTGGGGCCTGACACACCTAGGCGAAGCTGCAACTTTGCCCCTGGGGTTCTGCTTAACATCCTGAAGGGCTGGCCAGAGAGACAATTCATTGGATCTTTTGCAAGCATCCCAGAAAAGACTAGAAAACTTTACTGCTCACCTCCCCAAACTGCAAAGAACAGTGTTTGAAGAAACTCGAGGGGAGGACTTCTGGAGCCCTAGAACTGTCGAGACAGGATGTCGGGCGGCAGGGGCGGAGGTGGCAGCTGCTCCCCAGGGCTCTTTTGCTGACTGCACTGCACAAAATCAGCCTGCTCGCTTCCCCTTGGCTCCATCACCACTTCCCCAAAACCTCTTATTTTTACACAGCTTTAGGTTTGCTGGCCAACAGCAGAGGCTTCCAAAGAACCAGGGCTCAGAGTCACGCCCGAAGGTAGCTCGCCCGCGTGCCCGCTCCTCACCATGTTCCCTTCTCTGCCTCTCTGCCCAGCTTCCTCTATGAGGCTGATCTGGAGCCACCAGGATCTTCTTACTGCGGCCTAGTCTTTCCAGCCACTCCAGCTGGAAAGTGGAGCTGGGACTTGCAAGGCCGTAAGTAGAGCTTAGTGCTGGCATAAGGAGAGGTGAAGCCTGGGAAGCCAGGTCAAGGGTCCTTAGCCCCAAATTAGGAGAAACCCTGCCCAGAGAAGGGGACCTGCAATGGGTGCCCAGCCCCCACCTGCCATCCACCCATCCACATGGAGCGTATCCTAAGGTCTCCTACTCCAAGTGGAGGATCTAGAAGAGGGTTCAGCTAATCCTAAAGTTGTTCCAGGTTCTAGGCACTCAAAAAAAAAAAAAAATGAGGAAGTGTTTGCACTACCTTGAGTCTTAAGCAGTAGTATCAGTTTTAAGCATCTGAAAAGCGTATTCCCGCGTCCTTGCTGACGCGCTATGCTCAGCAGTGGCCACCAGATGGCAGCACCTTTCCACTGCCAAGAACTTCAAACACAGCCAGCGACCTCAGAGGCTGCAGACCTCTGAGAAGTGAGAACCAAGGGAGACACGAATAGATAGATAGGCCACTGCCTGCATGCACTCCAGTCCCACGTAATGATCCAGGACGGTACCAAGTGCAATCCTTTATGACTCAGGAAGGTTGAGAAGCTGCTTTGCCTTTCAGACCCAAAAACAGTATTGGGCCGAACACGGTGGTTGCATGCCTATTAATCCCAGCGGCTCTGGAGGCTGAGGCAGGAGGATTGCAAGTTCAAAGCCAGCCTCAGCAACTTAGCGAGGCCCTAAGCAACTCAGTGAGACCCTGTCTCTAAATAAAATGCAAAATAGGGCTGGGGATGTGTCTCAGTGGTTAAGTGCCCCTGAATTCAATCCTTGGTATCAAAACAACAACAAACCAGTATTGGTGTTTTGGTTTATAGTGTGCAAAGCTCTTCACACACTCCACCTCATTAAGTTAACAAAACTCCATAATACAGGTAGTAGTAATCACATCTCAGAGAGGGAAACTGAGGCAGAGGTTGAGTGATCCGTTCGGGATTGTACAGCTGATAAGCAGCAGCACCAGGATGGGAGCCCAGGCCCTGGCATCCTGACTTAAGGTGAAGATGGAGGCAATCTGGGAGGGGGTTGCCATTAGGAGGTCTTACTGGAATTTTCAGGAACCTGCCACATGTACCTTATTGTCCCTCCTTTGGCACCCACCAATCTCTGACCTATCTTCTTCCTTCATTGGGCACAGGCCCACTGGTCATTTTTCCTGCCTATCTGGAGCACTTTCTTCTGAGCCCATGATTTCTCTAAATGCCCTTGGGTCTCTTCACCAGCCCCCTGTGGTCTCCCCTCCCAGGCCAGGCTCCTAATCACCCACACTCGGTCTCCTCCAGCCCAGTCAGATGTTACCCACAGTGACAGAGCCTCATCCTGTGATTTCGCATGGTCTGCCATGGATCCCAATGTCATTCCCCAGACGATTAAACACCAGCAGGTGCAGGAAAGAACTCTGAATGGAACAACTGCGGATCCTAAGTATTTATAGCAAGGGCATGTCCTGCTTCTCCCCCGGGCCTTTTTAAACTTTTGACCTAACAACTCCTTAATGAATTGATGCAAGCCCTCCTGCCATAGTCACATAGACAAGTAACCTCCCCTACTTTAATAGCATGTGTCCTCCCCTTCCACTCCACAGGGACCTTCTGTTGTTATAATCCTCAGAGCTGCCATTGACAGGATGCCAGCTAACATGTACCAGGCACCTTGCTGGGTGTTTTACACATATCACAATCCTACACGAGCCCTGCAAGTAAGTAGGAGGACATCCATTCCACAGATGAGGAAACAAAGGCTTGGAGAGAGTTGAGTGGCTTATTCTGGGCAACAAAGGAATCAAGTGGGAGACCTGAGGCCTAAATCCAAGTCCATCTTGGCTTCAAACCCTGGCTCTTTCCAATAAACCATAGAAGGACAGTCTAGTACTGATTATCCGTTTGGGACAGAAACTCAACTGTCCTAACGAGGAAGACTTGATTCACAGGTTGGGCTAGCTACTGAGGGCAGCACATTTTGTGTCGATTGTCTGCTTTCCAGCTGATGCCAAAGCTCAGCTAAGACTTTGTACCGACCAGTGGAAGGCAGCCGGCCTCTGTGCCTCTATGCTCTCCGCTCAATACTCCTGCATCTAGTCCAGGACCGGACCGTGGCATCCTGACCATGCCTTCCCACATGACCTTACTCCCCCTGCTTTTTATTAAAGGTTAATAGAGAAAACTGTCCCTAGAAAATAGATCTCAGCACTTCCTCATAATTAAAGATACCATGTTGCTAGGTCTATTTGTATGCTTCATGGGAAGCCAGGCACGGGGGCACACACCTGTAACCCCAACAACTTGGGGGTCTGAGGCAGGAGAATCACAAGCTCAAGGCCAGCTTCAGCGACTTAGCAAGACTCTGCCTTAAAATAAAAAATAAAAATAAAAAGGGCTTGGGATGTAGCTCAGTGGTAGAGTGCTCCTGGGTTCAATCCGCAGTTCAATAAAATAAAGTTTGATAGGATACTTTTCTCGGTGGAGTTGAGTGCTTAAAAGAGGTTGCTTTTTTGTTTATTTTTTTTATGGTGAATTATGATTGTTCACAATAGTGGATTTCATCGTTAAAGATTTATACATGCATATAACATAAATTGATAAATTTCATTTCCCAGTGAAGAAGCTGAGAGGCTGCTTTTTTAAAAATTGGTTCTCTTTAGTTATACATGACAATAGAATCCATTTTGATATAATTATTCAAGCATGAACTATATCTTATTCTCATTAGGACCCCCGTTCTTATAGCTATACATGATGTTGGGATTAATTGTGTTGAATTTATATAAACTATGTCATATTCATTCTACAATCTTTCCTTTTCCTATTCCCCTCCTTTCCCTTCATTCCCCTTAAGTCTAAACTACTAAATTTCTATTCAACCACCCCCTCTTATTATGGGTTAGCTTCCACATATCAGTGAAAACACTCAGCCTTTGGTATGTTGGGACTGGCTTATTTCCCTTAGCATGATAGTCACCAGATCCATACATTTACTGGCAAGTGTCATAAAGTCATTCCTTTTCGTGGTTGAGTAATATTCCATTGTGTGTATGTGCATTTTCTTTATCCACTCACCTATTGAAGGGCACCTGGGTTGGCTCCATAGCTTAGCTATTGTGAATTGTGCTGCTATAAACATTGATGTGACATTGTTGTAGACTGATTCTAAGTCCTTTGGACCTATACTGAGGAGTGGGATAACTGGGTCAAATGGTGGTTCTATTCCCAGTGTTTTGCAGAATCTCTATTCTGCTTTCCAGAGTAGTTGCACCAATTTGCAGTCCCACCAGCAATGTATGAGTGTATCTTTTTCCCCACCTCCTCGCCAACATTTATTGTTAACTTGTATTCTTAATAATTGCTATTCTGACTGGAGTGAGATGAAATCTCAGTGTAGTTTTAATTTGCATTTCTCTAATTGCTAGAGATGTTGAATATTTCTTCATATATTTGTTGATCTTTTGTATTTCTTCTTTTGAGAAGTGTCTGTACAGTTCCTTTACCCATGTATTAATTGAATTATTTGTTTTTGTTTTTGTTCTTTATATATATCCTGGAAATCAACACCCTATTGAGGTGCAGGTAGCAAAGATTTTCACCCATTCTGTGGGCTCTCTCTTCATGATCTTGTTTCCTTTGCCATGAAGAAGCTTTTTAGTTTGATGCTGTCCCATTTGTTGATTATTGATTTTACACTTTAGGAGTCTTGTGAAGGAAGTCAGTTCCTAAGCCAATATGGTGTAGTGTTGGGTCTACATTTTCTTCTAGTATGCGTAGGGTTTCTGGTCTAATTTCCAGGTCTTTGATCCACTTTGACTTTTGTGCAGGGTGATAGGGGTTAAATTTTATTCTACCACATATTGACTTTCAGTTTTCCCAGCACCATTTGTTGAAGAAGCTATCTTTTCTCCAATGTATGTTTTTGGTGCCTTTCTCTAGTATGAGGCATTTGTATTTACACGGGTTTGTCTCTGTGTCTTCTATTCTGTTGGTCGATGTGTCTATTTTGGTGCCCATACCACGTCGTTTTTGTTACTATTGCTCTGCAGTATAATTTAAGATCTGGGATTGGGATGCCTCCTACTTTGCTTTTTCTCACTAAGGATTGCTTCAAGTATTCTGGGCCTCTTATTTTTCCAAATGAATTTCATGCCTGCTTTTTCTATTTCTATGAAGAACATCATTGGAATTTTGATAGGAATTGCATTGAATCTGTACAGTGTTTTTGGTAGTATGGCCATTTTGACGATATTAATTCTGCCTTTATAAGAACATAGGAGTTATTTCCATCTTCTAAGATCTTCAATTTCTTTCTGTAGTGTTCTGTAGTTTTCATTGTAGAAGTCCTTCACCTCTTTTGTTAGATTGATTCCCAAGGTTTTATGGGTTGTTGTTGTTGTTGTTGTTTTGTTTGTTGAAACTATTGTGAATGGGATAGTTTTCCTAATTTCTCTTTCAGCCAATTGGTCATTGGAGTAGAGGAAGACAATTGATTTCTGGGTGTTAATTTTGTATTCTGTTAATTTGCTGAATTCATTTTTGAGGTCCAGATGATTTCTGGTAGAGTTTTTTGCATCTTCTAAATATAGGACATGACCCTATTTAGAGTTTGAGTTTAGCTCAAACTAACAGAGGTGGTTTGAGCTCTTCTTTTCCTATTCATATCCCTCTAATTTTTTTCTTCTGTCCAATTGCTCTGGTGAGAGTTTCAAGGACTATGTTGAACAGATGTGGTAAAAGTGAGCATCCCTTTCTTGTTCCTGTTTTTAGAGGGAATGTTTTTAGTTTCCCATTTAGAATGATATTGGCCTTGGGTTTGTCATATATAACTTTCACAATGTCGAAATGTGTTCCTTCTAACCTTATCTTTCCTAGAATTTTGAACATGAATGGATGCTGTATTTTGACGAATGCTTTTTATGCATCCATTGAGATCATCTTCTGATTCTTGTTCATTCTTGTCTTTAAGTCTATTTAGGGGATGAATTTTGTTTATTGATTTCTGTATGTTGAACCCTGGGATGAACCCCACTTGATCATGGTGCACTATCTTTTTAATGTTTTTTGTATGCAACATGCCAATATTTAATTAAGAATTTTTGCATCTATGTTCATCAGAGATATTGGTCTGAAGTTTTTTTTTCCTTTGACATGTTTTTGTCTGGTTTTGGTTTCATGGTTGTACTTGCTTCCTAGAATGTGTTTAGAAGAGTTCCCTACTTTTCTATTTCATGGAATAATTTGAGGAGGATTGGTGTTAGTTCTTCTTTAAAGATCTGGTAGAACTCAGCTGAGAATCCATCTGGTCCTGGGGTTTTCTTTGTTGGTAGGCTTTTGATGGCTTTTTCAATTTCCTTACTTGAAATTGGTCTACTTAAATTTTCTATATCCTTATACAATTTGGGTAGGTAATATGTCTCTAGGAATTTATCAATGTCTTCAAGATTTTCTAGCTTATTGGAATATAAATTTTCAGAATAGTTTCTGATTATCCTCTATATTTTAGTATTGTTTGTGGTAATATTTTCTTTTTCATTATAGAATTTTAATAATTTGAATTTTTTCTCTTTTGGTTAGATGGCTAAGGGCTTATCAATTTTGTTTATTCTTTCAAAGAACCAACTTTTTGTTTCATTGATTTTTCGAATTTTTTTAATCTCAATTTCATTGATTTTGGTTCTGATTTTTAATTATTTTCTTTCTTCTATTGATTTTTGGTATTGATTTGTTCTTATTTTTCTAGGGCCTTGGAATAAATAATGTTAGATAAATAATAATCCAACATTATTTATTTTGTATCTTCTTATTCTTTTAATGTATGAGCTCAATGCTATGAACTTTCCTCTTATAATCACCTACATAGTGTCCTAGAGATTTTGATATGTTGTATCTCTATTCTCATTTACTTCTAAATTTTTTAAAAATATCACCCCTGATTTCTTCTGCTATCCATTTGTCATTTGATAGTGAATTATTTAGTCAAGGAAGCTGCTTTTGCTAATGAATCAGTCTGGTTTTGTTCATCTAGTTAGTGAAAGAGCTTTGTATAAAGAATTTTTTCTGGTCCCAGGCATTGAAACCAGAGGTGCCCTAACCTCTGAGATAGGACACTGTCTCAAAAAAAATTTTGGTTCTTTAAGGATCTGGGGGTGTGTCCAGGCTGGCTTTGAACTTGGGACCCTCTTTCCTCAGCCTCCTGAGTCACGGGGATTATAGGAAAGCACCATCGCACTCAACTATTCATTTTTGCTTGGGAAACTGGGATGTCCAGAGCGGGGCTTGGTGTCAGTGACCATGCTTTGCTTATGTTTCCTGGGCAATCTGGATATCCTGTCTCATCCCTTGGCTCCAAGTCTTCTAGCGATTCTGTCCTGCCTGTTCTTTTATTATGAGTTGCTCCACATCCTTTTCGGAACTATGTGAGGTGTCTAGTAAGTACTTAGAACTAACATCAGGAGGAGCACTAGCACCTGTTTCCAGCATGTCTGCTGGTCGGTGGCTCCAGTCTGTCACATGGGGATTCTTGTCAGTCCCCTTCTTGGTGAGGATTTTTTTTTTTCCCATTAGTGATCCATGATCACATTTTATATTCTCAGTTTGGGTCAAAGGGGAGGGAAAATGATATCTCATTTTGAGATATCTCATTTTGAGTATTTAAGGAAGGGTCTCGATGCAGCACTTGGGGTACCAGTGTCTAGCAATGTCTAGGAAACAGTCCCTTAGAGATGGTGCCGTATGGAACAGAATGTTATGATTCCCCCAGGTAGAATTCATTGCTCTTACATGCACCCCATTCACAGAGGATCAAAGTCAACACCAAGCTCCCTCCTTGGAATGGGATCACATTCCTCCGGGATGTGAGCACTTTTACATTATTTTTGGAGTTATTTACATGACTGCATCTCCCTCTTACAAGTATGCCTTGTTCATCTTTCTATCTCCCTCCCACTCCCTTTATCCTAAAAACACCAAGAGCTTGATCTAGTACCTGATACCGAGGAGACCTGTGATTATTTGTAGTTGAATGTATACAATGTATTACTCTCAGGTGTGTCTCCTTTCTACCTGGGACAATGCTACTCAGACCTCTCTATGCTCAATAAGGACTCAGGAGGGATACAGAAAGACCTCTTCCTCTGCACTAACATGTTTCTTTGTCTTTTAATTTCAGTTCCAAACCAGTACAGGCAGAAAACATCATGTGACCTATTTGGGTCTAGTTAAAGGGACCCTCAGGGAGAATGTCTAACATTTGCATGGCAGTTTGTGATTTCCGCATTTTTACCTACCACAGCCTGTTTCCTTCTCTCCTTCCTGTGATCTATCGGAAACGCCTCCCCCTCCCACAGGCAGTCCTGGAGCAGGTGCACTCTCGATGATGTTTCTTGTGCTTCACCTTTTGCAGTCAGAACTCCTATGGTCTTTGCTCTTTTCTCTTGCTTGTCTCATTGATGCTCTGTCTAAAAGACCGAGAGCCCCAAGGGGCTGGGGATGTGGCTCAAGTGGTAGCGCGCTCGCCTGGCATGCGTGCGGCCCAGGTTCGATCCTCAGCACCACATACAAAACAAAGATGTTGTATCCGCCGATAACTAAAAAAAAAATAAAATAAAATAAAAAAAAAAAAGACCGAGAGCCCCGCTGACCCTAGTGGGCTGCTTAGCCTGACATGCCTCTTTCCCCAAGGTGAGGTTTTTAGGACACCAGGGATATGGAGTGGGATGGGCCACCGGAGGAAAAGGACACCCAAAGTGGCTAGTTCACTGTCAAAACTGGAAGCTGCAGCCAGGTTTCTTGGCTCACCAGCCCCTTTACTGCTCCTTTCTCACTCTGGTCCCCATCTCTGAATCCCCAGCTTGAACAACCTGGGTCCCACCAACCAAGTACACAGCCCTTCCCTCTACCTCACGGCACTTGCTCCTCGGCCAGTCTGCCTGTCACTGTATGCTAATGGGTGCAGTAGTGGGTGCTAATCAGTGACATTACCCTACATTGGCAATGCCTTTCCAGACCTACCCCACCTGGAGTTGTGCCAACACATATCCAGCTACAGCAAGATGCTAGCAGCCGCTGATTCAGCCTGCCCAGCCTGCAAACGGTGCCTCTTCCTTTGGTTGTCAGGCCTGTCCCACTTTGCTCTCACCCTGATATACTCCAGAGGAGAAATTGCTGTCAGACTCCATCCTTATGTCTCAGAACATCTTTTTGTTGCTTTGTTTTGCTTGGTTGGGAATCGAATCCAGGGGAGGTCTACCAATGAGCCACACCCCCAGCCCTTTTTATTTTTGATTTGAATCAGGGTCTCACTAAGTTGTTGAGGCCAGCCTCGAACTTGCGATCCTCCTGCCTCGACCTGCAGAGTAGCTGGGGTTACAGGTGTGTGCCACCGCACCTGATGCATCTTTCTTGTTTTGATGTCTGTTTCCAAATTAATAACCTTGGCCACATTGCTTAATCTCCCTGTGTCTTCATTTCCCCTTTGGTGAATGAGAAGGGACTTCTGTAGGGACTGTGGCCTGCACAGGACACGGTCTCTCCACACAGCACCACCTCAGACTGGTACCAGAACATGAGTCTGTAGTTCACCATCGGGGCCTCTCAGGTGCCCAGTAAATGCTCCACCTACCAGGTGCTGGGCAGCGCAGATGCCGAACTAAAGGAAAATCTTCCCCTTACTCTTTCCTAAACCCTGAGCTACAGGCTTTTTGGGAACCCACAATGATGCGCTTGTTCCCTAGACCCAGGGTCTCTTCAGGGCTGACTCTCCAGTCTCTTGCTGGAGGGGCTCTTTTACTGTTTTAAGTCCCCCAGTGTGCACCTGGCTTCAGACACAGGATGTGTCCAGAGGAGGTCCTGGGGAGGCAGTGACGACTTCCTTTCTCCACACACTTGCCAGGAAGTCGGTGGCTCCTCAGCGTGACAAGGCGTTGGGCTGACTCTCCAGCATCCCCTCCTCCAACTCCTTTGTGAGCCCGGTGGAAAGGCACATTTGAGTCTGACACTGCCGCTTCCCAGCACATAGACTGCGATGCCACCAGCCCCCAAGGGCTGCGTGGGCCCCCTCAGTCTCTGCAGATGAACCTCTCAGGGCCAGATCTCAAGAGTCAGATTATTCAGAGCAATAATCATAGTTTCCGTTTCTCACGTGTCATTCATTCTAAAGGGCCTGGCAGATCACTCGGCACCATTCACTGCTGTAAAGGGGCCACCTCCTGTGCAGAGTGTGAAGGTTACTGAATAACAGGGGGATATTCCAGCCACATCCTGCCAAAACAGCTGCATGACAGACACGGGGCATATGCGGCCTGTAATTTAGTTTGCATTATATATATATATATATATAACTATTTGCTCTTGACCCTAAATAACAAAACATCCTCTAATCTTTCATTAACCCCAGCATCGTTTCTGATTTCAAAAGGGACTAGAGGGCTGGGGATGTGGCTCAAGCGGTAGCGCGCTCGCCTGGCACGCGTGCGGCCCGGGTTCGATCCTCAGCACCACATACAAACAAAGATGTTGTGTCCGCCAAAAACTAAAAAATAAATATTTAAAAAAAAAATTCTCTCTCTCAAAAGGGACTAGAATTTGCTCTGAGTTGAGACTTTAGCCTCAGGGCTGGGACATGAAGCCAGGCTCTCCAGTCACTCCCAGGCCTCCAAGATAGCATCTCATTTTGACCTTGTCCCTCCAAGATGAGTCAACTGACCTGCTCTGGTCATTCCCAGAGGAAATCTAGACAGACGCCGCTTCAGTGACCATGACTTCAACGAGGGCAACAAAACTCTAAGTCCCTGCAGATGGCCCAGCCTATAAGCCCTCCCAACTCCCACCTCCACCCCCACCAGTGCCCATGACTAGGGCTTTTTGTGTCATCCTGGAGTTGGCACTCTCTCCATTTCCTGCCAATAATGCTGGCTGTTGTTTCTGAGCAAATGGAACAAGTGACCAAGGAGAACTCCATGCCATCTGCAAACTGGAAACATCTGCAGGGAGGCAAGGGCAGCCGCTGGCGGG